>NW_015386944.1:172577-174296 GCF_001527695.2 Protobothrops mucrosquamatus
GATGCCCATGTTGCCCAGTCAGTGAGCGCAAGGGCTGAGTTCTCTGTTCCCCCCCCCCCCCGAGGCCAGCACGGCACAGACCCTCCGCTCTCGTGCCCGGAATGGGAAAGGCAGCTCTCTTCCCGAGACGATCCCCAGCTGAGCAAATGGTGCCAGCCTTGTTCCAAAACGGAGCCAGGTCGCCGCTATCAGGCTTCAGTGGAGAGCCCGAGCTAAACCCACATCATGCCCCACTCCCTCCCCCCCCTTGAAGAGGTTTCTGCAGGCTGGGGGCATTGGGAAAGGAGGGGCAGGGATCCCGTGGCGCCCTGGATGCCGTTGGCGGCTTGCAGGGCACTGGCGATGTTACCTCGCCGGGCAACGAAGTGGCTTTGGGCTCAGGGAGCATCCAGGACTCCACAGGTCGACCTGGGCTGGAGAGATTTGTTGTTGGGAAGGAGGCCATCGGGCGGCCCTAGACTGCCTCTGTGTGTGTGTGTGTGTGTATGCGGGGGGGGGGGGGGGGGGGGGGGGGGTGGGGGGGGGGGGGGGGGGGGGGGGGGGGGGGGGGGGGGGGGGGGGGGGGGGGGGGGGGGGGGGGGGGGGGGGGGGGGGGGGCGGGACTGCCTGTTGGAGCCACGTAAGCGGTGCCGGTGCCGGTTTCCATTGGCGCAAGAACCGGTCAAAAGCCTTTGAGCCCAGAGCGTCTCCGTTCAAGGGAAAGCCTCTTCAGCCGAGAGGTTCATTTATTCGGGCCCGTCTCGCGGCGGGGCTTCTCTACAGGGCTGACAACAAGGGGGGCTTCGGGGGATACTGCCAGCCCCCCCCCACCGCGGAGCCCCCCCCGGGAGGGGCCCTGCGGGAAGCGGGGGGGGCATCCGGATGGGTGGGGGGCCGTTCAGGCGGCCGCGGCTCCTCCCGGAGAGGGTCGCTCAGCGCTCCCCACTTACTCGAGGGGGCGCCCTTTTGCCCCCCCGGCAGAGCTGCCCCCGGGGCCCGGGATGGGGGGGCTGCCTGGGGTCAGCTGGGGAGCCTCCGCCGCGGCGGGCGAAGGGGAAGCGAGCGAACCAGCCGCTCTTCCGCCCGAAGGAACAGCCTCCCCCCCCCCCACCCCGGCCACGTGCACCGCCAGGACTTCCCCCCCTCCCTCCCTCCCTCCCTCCCTCGGGCCGGCTTTGGCGCACGCGCGACTTCCGCGTGGCCCGCCGCGCGTGCTGCTCTCTGCCTACGTGTCCTTCTGGCGGGGTGACCCGGAAGTCCTGCCTCCTCCGCACCGACGCTTTGGTTTGAACACGCTCCGTTCCCTCGCTGGGCGCCTCCCGGCGTGCCGATTGGTTGGCCGGACGCCCGTGGGGCGGGGCGCCGGGCCCCGCCGGCCGATTGGCTGTCCCGCGAGAGGGGGCGAGCCCGCTGGGCGTGCTGCGCGTGCGCCGGGGGGCGGGCCCGGCTAAATACCCAGGCGCCGCTCCGCCCCCTTCCTCCTCCGCTCCTCGGACGCCGCCGCCGCCGCCGCTGCCTCGGCTTCCTCCCGCGGAGACCTCCAGCGCGACCCCCGGCGCCATGGCTTCCTCCGCCGGACCCGCCGCCGCTTCCTCGGCAGCCGGCTCCGCCCAGGCGCCGGTCCTCCAGCGCGGCATCGTCAAGATGGTAAAGGCGGCTCCTGAGCGCGTGCAGAGCGCCGCCGGGTGGTCGGGGCTGCGGCAGGCGGGCGGGCGGGCGGGCGGGCGCTGCCTCTGCTCC
>NW_015386944.1:174908-201774 GCF_001527695.2 Protobothrops mucrosquamatus
CTTCTTTCCTCGCCAGGTCCTTTCGGGCTGCGCCATCATTGTCCGGGGCCAGCCCCGTGGAGGCCCGCCTCCCGAGAGACAGATCAATCTCAGCAACATCCGCGCCGGGACTATGGCACGACGAGCAGCTGCGGGGCAGCCGGATGGCAAGGACACCCCTGACGAGGTAGGGTCCCAACCCCTGGGCTTCGGATGCCAGAGCCTCAGCTGCTGCGTTTCTCCCCTCCCCCCAGCCGGTCCTTGGTAGGTTCCAGTGTGGGTCGCCATCAATCACAGCCATTCAGAACAGTGGCGGAGGTGCCACCCCCCCCCCGGGGCCTGGGAGCCAAAGGATGTTTCTCCCCACTTGGAACTGCCAGGCTCAAAGGGCCTGGCAGTTCCTCCCCTGGCCGGGTGTCATTCAGGGGGTGCTGGTCCTGCGGCTGCTGCTGCTCACCCCAAGGCTCCTGTCCTCCGAGCAGCTTCTGGCTGAGCCTTGGGGGGGGCGGGGGAGAAGCTCCGGGCAGGCCGGCCAGAGCTGCAGCCGGCCTCTGGGCTCCTTGGGGAGGGGGCGGCCTTTGCTCGGGTCCCCTCGGGTGCCAGAGAGGCCTGAGGCCGCCATCCCTTTGTCGGGTTTTATTCTCAGCTGCTGGGTGAGTTTTCTCTTTAGAAACACCTGGAGCGGGGGGGGAGTTGGGGGGGGAGAGCTGCTCGTGTGTTTGTAATGAGTGCGATTTAGGTACACTGGTCCTGAGAAGGGTAGAAAATCAGTCTTGTCCGGAAACGCGCACGGTCTCTGTTTCCTGGACTGAGCAGAAGCTTTGGGTGGTGCATGTGGAGATTTATATGGTGGGTCGGCGAGTGCCTGGAACTGCCCGGTGGGTGTTGAGGGTGTGCCTCCCCCGAGAGGGCAGGGGCCCAGTCCCCGCACAGGGAGATCCCTGGGTTGGGTGTGGAGCCCCCTCCTATATTGCGCTGGGCGAGGGGCCCAGAACCCGTGCAGGGGGCAGGTCTCCGAGAGGGAGAACCCGGCCACCCTCACCCAGACAGGCTCTGCTGCTCCCCTGTTGGGCAGAGGAAGGGTTTCCGGGGAGGACGCTGGCAATTGTTACAGGCCGGGGGGCAGAGGGTGGGCAATTGCCCGCCTGGGGGGGGACCAGTAGGGTTAGGGTCAGCGTTGCCTGGGCTGCTCTGGCTAACCGGCGGTGTGTGCATGTGTGCGTGTGTGTTTCCTCTTGCTTTGCCAGCCTTGGGCGTTTCCTGCTCGTGAGCTTCTGAGGAAGAAGCTGATTGGCAAAGACGTTTGCTTCTCCGTGGAGTACAAGACCTCTCCCCGGCGGGAGTACGGCATGGTGTACCTGGGCAAAGGTGAGAGGCCTTCCCTGCTTCGGGGAGGGGGGCTCTCCCACAGGACCCCTAGGAAGCCACTGGGCGAGGTCCTCTCCGACCGGGGGTCGAGGGCCATCCCGGATTGATGACTCCCGTTAGCCTCTCGCCTGGGGCTGAGCTGGGCCCTGGTGGCCGTTGTGGTCTGCACAGCAGGGAAAGCCTCCTGAGACTGGGCTGCTCCTCATCGGTAAACCCCGTGGCAACTGGTGGTCCCGGCCCCAGTATTGGTTCTGGGCAGGCATGCGCTCTCCCCAGGGAGTCGGCCTGCTACTTCCGCTCTCGCGGCACCTGCTTCGAAGAGGTGGCTGCCATGGGGCCTTTGCCAGATGGGCGGGTGCTTGGCCTCCTCCAGCCTGCTCTGTTGGAGGCGGCCCAGAGGCTCCAAGGAGCCAGGCGGGAGCAGCGGTGGGGCGATCCAGCCAGCGCAGTCCTGGGTTTGCTGCGTGGGGCCTTTGGGGCCCAACTCGGAGTGCGGCGTCTTCCTTCTGGAGCCCATCGGGCACCCTCTTGGCCCAGGCAGCCCTGCCTGTTTGGTTTGGGCATCCTCCTCGCAAAGGGTACCGGAAGCCTCCTCCAGGATGGCCCTTGGCTCAAGCATAGGGTCCCCCAGAGGCCTGGATGGGCCCCTCCTTGTGTCCTGAGGAATATGAATGCCTTTTTTTAAAGGGCTTTTTAAAATTAAATTATTCGTTTAATTTTGTTTGATTCCTGATCTGGTTAACCCTTGTGTGCCCCCCTCCCCGAGGCCTAGATCAGGGAAGTCAGCCGATGCAGTCAATCCTCCCACCGCTGGGCATTGAGGGTCTGGGGGGAGCGGTCAGACTGAGATGTTCTGGGGCGCCTGAAAGGGGGGGGCTCACTCTGCCAGGCTCTAGTGGCCGAGAGGGCAGCAGGGGGAGCCTCTGGCTTTGGCCTCCCTGGAGGGCCCAGTGCAGGCGGCTCTTTCTGCCCCTGCAGCAAACGGGGCCAGGGGGACTTGGGCGCACTTTCCCCTCGGGCCAGGCGCCTGCTGTGACGCCCGGTGACGGGCACTGGGCACTGGGCTAGCTTTGGCGGTGCTGGTGGGAGCCTCAGGCACGGTTGGCCTCCTGCTCCCCTCCACTTCCTTAACACCGCTCTCTGGATTGCAGACACAACTGGGGAAAACATTGCCGAGACCCTGGTGGCCGAGGGGCTGGCCTGTCGCCGGGAAGGGATCCGAACCAATAAGTAAGTCGGCTTCGTGCAGGACGGCAGCAGCCTCTGCCCGGCTGCGCAGGAAGGGAGGACCTTCAGGCCAGAGCCCCATTCCTGGGTCCCGGGAGGCTCGTTGGGAACTTCGCTCGTCCGTGGGGAAGAGGAGGAGGAGGGGCTGTGTTGGCCAGACCTGGTGGGATCTTCTGCCCCCGCTGGTGTCGCACGGCCCCCTCTCTCACGGAGGACTATTTTTCCTCCTCCTCCCCCCTAGTCCTGAGCAGAGCAGATTGGCTGAACTGGAGGAGCAGGCCAAGACCGCCAAGAAGGGGATGTGGAGCGAAGGGACGGGCTCACAGACGGTCCGAGACCTCAAGTACACCCTTGAGAACCCCCGGCACTTCGTGGATTCCATGCACCAGAAGCCCGTGAACGGTGAGTGCTGTTTCGTGGTTGGGGTGAGGCTTGCTGGGGGGGAGGCGTTGCTGGCTTTGTGTTCCTCTCGGGGGGGGGGCAGGGAGGGGCTGGATCAGACGCTGAGTGGTTTTTCTCCGCAGCCATTATCGAACACGTCCGGGATGGGAGCGTCGTCCGGGCCTTGCTCCTGCCAGATTACTACCTGGTCACTGTCATGTTGTCCGGCATCAAGGTCAGCCTCTCCCAAGAAGAGACGCGTCCAAGGCCCCCTCTGGTCCAGTCTCTGGTTTCTCAGAGAGGCTCTGGTGGTTTAAGATGGGAGGAGCCACAGTGCTGCACCCCCAGGCTGTGATAGGGAGGGAGGGAGGAGAGTTCCCTTCAAGGAGCTGGTCCTCCTTCAAAGCCATCCCTGTTACTGGCCACCACCAAACCCCACCCAAAGAAGAGCTTCCTTTGGCCTCTTCTGAGCCTCCCTCCCTCTGGAGCCCCGGGAGATGGGGGAGGACTGCTCCTGCCCACTCTGGCGTGCCAGGTGTTGTGTCATGCAAGGAGAGCATCTGAGCAGGGCCCCCCCCTCCCCCGTTTATCCTGGCGCCTTTTCCAGCTCAGCTGCATGTATGCATGCATATACGTATTTATTAAATTTGCCCATCTCACCAGAGGTGACTCTAGGCAGCTTGCAACATTCAGCTAAAATGCCACTCCGGTATAAATATTAAACTGGTAAGGATATTAAATTTAGAAATTCAATGAAGCTAAGCCGGATGGAGAGGCAGGGAGCCAAGCGCGCCCAGGGAGGAGGTGAGACGCGTTCTCTTCTCCATCGGCCTCTTCCAGAGGGCGGCGCTCCCACTGGGGCCCCAGGCTGGTTGGCACAGCCAGGCCTGTCGGAAGGCCAGAAGGGTGGGGGCCACAGCAGGAAAAGCTCCTCCCTGGTCCCCACCAGCTGGGCTGCCTGGGCCGAGGGGGCCCGCAGCAGGGGCCCTTTCGGCTGGAACCGGCTGGGCAGGCGAGTCCCATCGGGACCAGCTGCTTCCTCAGACAGCCTGGCCGTCAAGGGGTCTCGGGGTGATAACCGAGCCCTTGAACTGGATCCGGAAGCAAACCAGCAGCCAGTGCAGCTCACGGGAGGTCGGGCTTACACGGGCCGGCCTCAAGGCCCCAGGAACTGACCGGGAGGCTGCGTTCTGCACCCGGTGAACCTCTGGATGCTCTTCAAGGCTGGCCCCACGGAGAGCGCAGGGTAGTTGGCCAAGCGCGAGATGACTGGAGCTGACTGAGCACAGGGACTCCCGATCCAGGAAAGGACACAATGGGCACATTTGTGCAAAGGCCCTCCTAGCCACAACTGAGCAGGAGTCCAGGAGAACCCCCAGGTTGTGCACTGGGTCTGTCTGGGGCACTGCAAGTCCGCCCAGGACTGAAAATGATAATCGGCCGGATCCCGAGGTCCCTTGCACCCACAGCCACTCGGTCTTACTGAGGTTCAGCCGCAGTTTGTTATCCCCATCCAGATTCCCCCCCCACTGCGGGGGGGAAGCGACAGCATCACTTGGGGTCCCAGGATGGAAATGTCTACTTGAGCATCATGGGCTCCCTGATGGTCGCTCATCCCGTGATAGCGAACGCTCCCACCTGGGGGCTTCATGTGGACATTGAAAAAGAGCGGAGGGGGCCCTGTGGCAGGCCATGGAAGAGCCTCTCACTGCCGAGAGGCAGCTGTCCCCCACGCAGCTCACCTCTGCACTGGACTGTCCACCAGCACCCCTCCCCCCCCAGGACCTGCTCCAGGCTGCTCCAGGCAGCTGCAATCCTCGTTCTGGGCGAGGAGTTAGCACTGGGCAAGGTTGGCCCTTGCTGGGCCCCCGTTAAGCGGAGCTCCCTTCTTCGGGCCCTGAGGCTGCCTCTGTGCAGTTAGGGAGCCAAAGGCTGGAATTCCCCACCACTCTAATGAGGCCGGTGGGGCGTTCTCCCCTAGACAGCCCCTCCTTGCTCCTGGGGCAGGGGAGGGAGGGAGGGTCTGTCCATGTTCGGGGTGGCCTCGAGTGTGTGTGTGTGTGTGTGTGTGTGTCAGGCATGCCAGGCGTCAACCTTGTGGCAGAGCTAAACGGAGGCTGTTGTGGGCTTCCCTCCTTGCCCTGCCGTGGGGCCCTGACCTGGCTCTCTCCTTCCAGTGCCCCACCTTCAAGCGGGAGGCAGACGGCACGGAGAGCCCCGAGCCCTTCGCGGCAGAAGCCAAGTTCTTCACAGAGTCGCGGCTGCTGCAGAGAGACGTGCAGATCGTCCTGGAGAGCTGCCACAATCAGAACATCCTGGGCACCGTCTTGCACCCGGCAAGTGGGGGCGGGGGGGCGCTTGTGACGGGGGGGGCTGGTGCACCGAGAGGTTCATGGGAGCCACCTCTGGGAGCAGAAAAAGGGGACGGGGCAAAGCAGAGCACAGGTGGGGGGGGGGGGCTCAAAGGTTTCATGCTTTGAAATGAACAAACTGCCCGGCCAGGCTGTCCAGTCCCTCTTCCGCCCAGGATTCCCTCCTCACTGCGCTCTCCTTTTCTGAGCAGAGTGAGGAGGGAATGCTGGGCAGGAGAGCGACTGGACAGTCTGGCTGGGCAGTTTATTGGTCATTTTATGAAGCCACCCAGCCCATAATGACTCGGGTAGCATACAAGTTAAAAGCCACGAGTCCCATGGATTTCACTCTGGCAGGCAGATGCAGAGCGGGATAAAAAACACACACACACACGCACACACCCAAGGCTCTTTGAGCCTCAAGCAGGCAGGTGCCATGGCAGGGGAGGCAGGGTGTCGGGTCCCCTCAAATGCCACCACTCGACAGATGGCGTCCAGAGTTCTGTTGGGTCCTTGGGATAAAAATGGGAGGGGGGTGGTTGCGCCAATGGCAGCCCCTCTGCCATGAAGGGCTGCACAGGGGCAGCTTGCGCCTGGACTCACGCCTGGAAGCCCACCGCACTTGAGGCTGCCTCTGGGCCGTATCTGGGCCCGGAACCAGCCAGCCAGACGGCTGGCTGCTCCTGTGGGGCAGGTTTGCCCCTGGTTCCCACCTCCGCCTGCCCTCCTTGTTGCCCCTTCTCCCTCCCTTGGACCTGCCCTGCCCTGCTCTGTGGGGGGGGGGGAGCTGGGGTGGGATGCCAGAGAGGGGCTTTCTGCTTGAAGGGGGCTGGGGGAGGCCGTCCCAGTCTGGCAGGTGGGGCTGCCCAGAGGCTGGGGATGTGAATTGGGGAGCTGCCTGGGGGAGAGGCTGCTGTGAGCCCCTGACGGCCATCTTCTCTCCCACCAGAACGGAAACATCACGGAGCTGCTGCTGAAGGAAGGCTTTGCGCGCTGCGTTGACTGGTCCATGGCTGTCTACACCCGGGGGGCAGAGAAGCTGCGGTCCGCGGAACGGTAATGCAGGCCGTCTTGCCGGGGGGCTCTTCCTCTCCCGAAGGGGCGGCTGCGCTCAGCTCCTGGTGTGTGTGTGGGGTGTCTGTGAGCAAGCTCCAGAGCAGCAAAGCAGCTTTGGGGCTGAGATTGGAGGCAGGGAGGGCAGCCTGCCCTCCCTGCTGCCCCCGCGATGGAGCCCTAGCCCGGGGAGTGTGCGCCTGCCCTGCCCTCCAGGCCGCCTCCTCAGGCAGGTGGGCTGTGACTGGGCCCCGCATTAAGCTGCCTTTTGCCTGGTGCGGTTTCTCTCCCCGATCCCCGGCTCTCTCCCAGGCGTTAGGGGGGAAGCTGTTGAAGTGTGCAGAGCCTGCTGTGGTATCTCTGCCACCTTGGCGGTAGCGTTGGGAGTCTCTTGTGGAGGTCTGCAGAACTGCTTGGGTTAGAGACGTGTGGGTCTGCAGCAGCACTTTCAGCCTGTTGTAGTGGAGGTTTTCCACCACCACGTGGGTGGCCCTAGTTTGGACCCCAAGCACTGCTGGGGTGTTCAGGCAGCCCCTCCGGGGTGGGGGTGGGGTCGCGGGAGGATGGGTACTTTTTTGGCCTCACCAGCTCCCCCCTCCTGAGAACCTGTAACTCGCACCTTCAGGGGACGGTGAAGGTGTCTGCTGCTGGGGGCAACGTGCAGTCTGCTTCACGCGGCCCCCGTTCGGCCGTGTGCCAAACGTGGGTAGGGGCTGCCTGCATAAATGCTCAGCTCTTCCTGGAGGGAGGAGGCCAATGGCAGCCCAAGCAGCCGAGCTAGCTAGAGCCAGGAAGCAGCTTCGGATGGGCCCTGGGGGGGGGCGGGCAGTGGCTGCCCAGTCAAGCCCCCTGTCCCTCTCGGCCCAGGTACGCCAAGGAACACAAGCTCAGGATCTGGAGGGACTACGTGGCGCCCACGGCCAACCTGGACCAGAAGGAGAAGCAATTTCAGGCCAAGGTAGGCGAGGGCTGCGCAGGCCCTCCCGAAGGGCTCTGCGATCGGTTGCCTGGGCTGCTCCCGGGGGGCCTTGGGGGCTGCAGGAGACGGTTTGGGGGGCGTCCAGTCACAGGGGCTCCTTCTAGGCCGAAAACAGGCCAAGGCGACGAGCAGGGTGGCCCCTCACCTGCACAGGTTCTCACTGTCCTGGGCCCTGAGGCTGCTTCCTCAGGAGGCCTTGCTTGGCTGCCCCCAGGAACCCCAGGCTGCCTGAGAAAGCAGCGGGGCCAGGCAGCCCAGGGCCACGGCCTCTGGAGACAGCAGCAGCTTCTGTGGGAAGCCCTCCCCTGGCTTGCAGATCCCTGTTAGACAGGCGGTGGGGCAGCTTGGCTTGTGCCCCACACGCTGGGGCGTGTTGCAGCCCCATCAGGAAGATCTGGTGCTGTGGCGCCCAAGTTCAGCTTGGAAACGGCCACCAGGTGGCGCCATTGCTGCATCTGGCAGGGCATAAGAGGCTGCCTGGCTGGGGCTGAGAGGCCGGCTTGCTGGGGGCTCTCCGTGGGGGGAGACATGGAGGGGAGGGAGGGGAGGCCTCGGGGGAAGGGGGGTGAGGGGGTGCTGCCCCAGCGGTCAAAGGGAGAAGCCCCGGAAGGGCCCACCCGGTTGGATCAAGCAGTTAAAAGTGGCGACTTTTGGACTTCTGGACTTTCAGATTCGCTCAATGTGGCCTCACAGTAAATTTGGCTGGCCGACTGGGGCTCCCTGCCTTGGCTACCAGAAGGGTGGCGAGGAGCCCCCCCCTCCCCGGAAGGGAGCCAATTGCCCACTCTGATCAGCAAAGGGCCCCGCTGTGCAGGCAGCCGGGTTGGGGTCCGCCTCACTTTGGGCACAGCTTTCAAAGGAGGCTGGGCTCTCTGTGGGACTGTCCCACCCCCCATAACCTTTCTGGCAGTTGCCAGCAGGGGTGGGGAAGGTGGTTGCCTTCTGCCCCTCTGCTGGGCCAATTGTACCTGGAGGGAGCCCCCCCTCCGCCCTCCTCCTCCAGCCCCAGGGCTGCCAGGGGGTCCCTGGGGAGTTTTGGAAGTAGAGCAGATCTTCAGTCGAAAGAAGTTGAAGCCGAGAGTTAAATATATTCCATCAGTGCGTATTTTTAGCCAGGGACTAGGACGGTCACTCGGAGTCCTGCGTACGAGGTGAACAGTATACAGATTGGATGAACGGATTAGTAAAATCTTTTTGGCTTCTTCTGCGAGGCAGAGATGGGCGATGGGTCCAGAGGGCTTGTTGCCTGCTCGTTGCTAAGCGGCCCTGGCCATCCATCTGGGGTGCCTCACCCCGGTCAGCTGCAGCTTAAAAACCCCAGCAACGGGCATTTAGGCCAAACAGCTGCAGGTTTGGTTCTGAGGCAACTTGTCCCGCTTGCCCGTGCCCCGAGCCCTCTCTCTGACCCGGTTTGCCCTCGATGGCCCTGGGTCCAGGGGAGGAGACCGAGCCTGAGTCCTGCCCGTATCTCTAGCGATGTCTGAAGGGCCCTGGAGATGGGGTGGCCGGCATCTTTAGCCGGAGCGGGGGACCTGCCCCCTCCGTCCGATGCCAGGGGAGGCTCTGCCGTCCGTCGGAGCATCGACCGGGCCCAGGTTGCAGGAGCCCAGAGATTCCTTCCCGAAGGAGGGACCGAGAGGGGGGCTCCCCGGGCTCCGGCCACGATTGCAGGGACAGGGGCGCAAGAGGGTGGCCACGTCGGGAGGAGGTGGCCACGTGGGATCCGGATTGTGTGGAGAGGCTAGTTGTGTGTGTGCACAGTAGGTCATTTCCGGGATCTGGCCCACGGAATTCCTCAAGCCTCGGCGGACAAGGTGGGAAGTTCTTAGCAGACGACTCACAGACCGCTGAGGAGAAAACATGGGGCAGCTCAGGAAAGGGTGGGGGGTGCCCGGGGCCCTTGGCAGGGAGTATGCAGGTGGGGCACATTTTGGGGCAAAGGCAGTCCAGGAGACCCTTGTGTGGGGCCTGTGCTTGGCTCTGGGCGGCATCCCCGTCCTCTTCAGGCTGACCCTTCAGGCCACAGCCGCTCAGGGGTCCGCCTGCCTCGGGCTCTTCCGCGCCTGCCCACCATGCTTTGGGGGCGCTTTCTTTCTTTTCCCACTAGTGGCTTTCGCAGAGCCTGGGGATTCCTCTTGGGGTGGCGAGGGAGGGAGGGAAGGGGGCGCAGCCAGAGCCCCCGAGAGTGAGGCAGGCCTGGGTGGCTGGCAATGGAACTGCTGAAGAGGGCCGCTCCTCCTGCCCAGTCGGGGGCCCTCAAGGGAAGGGGCGCTCTGGGGTCCAGCTTTCTGAGCTGCGGTGAGGCTGAGGGGGTCTCCTCTTGGGGGTGCTGGGAAAGGGCTGGGGGAGTGTGGGTGGCCCAGGATCGCCCGGCTCAGCCCCTGCTCCCTTCCCCTCCCAGGTGGTGCAGGTGCTCAACGCAGATGCCATTGTGATGAAGCTGAATTCCGGGGACTACAAAACCATCCACCTCTCCAGTATCCGGCCTCCCAGACTGGAGGGGGAAGGCCCTCAGGTAGGATACACGTTTCAGGGAGGGGAGGACGGGCACAACGTTCCTCCCGGTGTCCCTCTGGGTTGGGCTTCAGCCCCGCCAAAGAGGAGCAGATTTTAATATTGGTGTTGCCACACAGCGACTCGCCTGGCGTGTGGAGAGCAATTGGAGATTCTGGTTTTAAGAGAGAAACAGCTGAGCCCCTGTTGGGGGTCTCCCTCTGGGGGCCTCTGGGTTGCTCTTCTGCTGCCCTCTGGGACGTTGGCCTTCTTGGCTGGAAACTGAGGCTCCTCTCCCCCATCCGAGGAGGAGGAGGAGGAGGAGGAGGAGGGTGAGGCTGTTGGGGGCCTGTTTGGTGCCTCAGCAGCTCAGGAGCCTCCACGTCTCTCCTGCACGCAAGGAGCCCCCCCCCCCGGGCAGCCCTTTCCAGACAGCCTCCTTTGAGGAGCGGCCGATTCCTCGGCTGGGCTTCAGCTTTGGGCTCCGGGCAAGCTCTTTTTCTTCTCTGCCAGAGGAGATGCCTCTAGGGCCAGCTCTGCTGAGCTGGCCCAAGGCCTGGCAGGAGGAGCCCCCGGCTTCTGGCTGCTGGTCCTTCTGAGGAACGGCCGGCCCCTTGACCAGCACCCCCTGGCAAAGGGGCTACAGGAGTTACTGGTCTGGCTTTGGAAACTGCACTAGAATCGGTAACTGGTTCAGTTACAGAAAGGCTGGATGTAAATGTGCCCCCCCTGCCCCCCCCCCGCCATGAGGTGGTGATGAAAGCGGCCAGGCTTTGGACTGCCACAGGCGGAAGGGCAAGTCCGAGGGAGGGGGGGGAAGCTCCCTGGTGAAGAAGAACATTACATGGGAAGGCTCACATTTCCAAAGGCAGCAATAATAAGGGAGGATGATAGGGGGAGGTCTGGATTGCCCCCCTCCCGGGCACTGCAGCCACCTGTGGGAGGGGGCCAAGAGGCTAGAAGGTGGCCTCCGCCAGGACGAGCGAAAGGGAGGCAGCTTGGCCCCCTTTGGGGGATGGAGGACCGGGTGGTGCCGTCTGGTTGCCTCTGAGGTTCCTGCCCACCGCCCCCCCCTTGGCTCATCACAGCCCCCTCGGGCTTTCCTGGGGTCTTTGATTGGCCTGGCCTCTGGGAGGCTTTGTGGTGTTCCCCCCCCTCCCCAAGTTTGCACCGCGGAGCCTCCTGTGACTCCGCCTCGGCTCCTGTCTTTCCCGATCAGCTCCCGGCTGCGGAGAGATGGTGCCGCTGCCTGTTTGTGCTACAAGCAAGGCGGGGAGGTCAGAGCAGCGTAAACAAGGCCAGGGGAGCATTGACACACATTCCTTTCCTGTAGTGGAGCAGGGAACATGAAAATTTAAAGCTGAGCATCTCAGTTTAATGATCCAGAGAAATTGTTCCTGTTACCTTGTTTGAGCACGAGAGCACTTCAGGCCATCCGCCAGTCTGCCTCGGAAATGAAAGCGCCAGCGATCCCAGCTTCTGAGCGGCCCCCGGCCCTGCAGTGTTGGCCTGCTCCTCTGCAGGCGCCAGCCGGGCTTCTGGAGGGAGGGAGGGAGGGAGGGAGGGCTCTGCCCCGTGGGATTCGCCAGGCCTGGGCTTGTCTGCTGGAAGCCGCCCAGGGGAGGCCTTTGGCGGTCAGGGAATGCTGGCAGGTCCCTCTGCCCACCGGCCGGGCTTCCTGACCCGGAGAGCGGCCTGGGGGGGGGCGCTCTGCTAGGCTCCATCTTCAGCTCCCCTGCCTGCTGGGCTCCCCTGCCTGGTGGGGCAGGAACGGCCACGGGGGGGGTCTGGGAGGCTCTGGGCGGGGAGCCCCCATCAGCGGCTACTCAGCGTCTGGTCATGGGCTCCTCTCCTCGGAGCTGCTGTGGCTGACCCTTCCCACCGGCCCTGGGTGAGGTTGGTGGCAGCAGCATGGAGCAGGGGAGTCAGTCTCCTGGCTGGGATTGGTGTGATGCGGGGGCAGGGGGGCTCATGGGGGAGAGGGGGGGATTTGGGGGCTTCCCTTTGGTCAGTTTTAATAACTTAGCACTTCTCCTTAAAGTACAGTTGTCCATCTCTTTCAATATCCCTCCTCTCACCTACAAAGAGGCCTGCGAGGCCTCCTCCTCTCAGCTCTGAGATCAGCAAAGGCTCCTTTGGGGCTTACCAGAGATAACATATTTATTTTAACCTTGATCAAATACCCAACTTTATATTCCTTCTGTTTCTAACTCCCTTGAACTTTAGTCTCATCAAATACTGTGGTAGAACTGTTTTTTTAATCCCTTCTCACAAAACTCTTCAAGATGTTAACAAGCCTGTTTTACACATCCAATGTGAGAACATTATCCAGGTCTCCCTCTCCCTCCCTCCCCCTCCCTCTCTCTCTCTCACACACACACACAGCAGGTTTCTTTCCAGTGCCCCTTATAAAACCTTTTTACATGTCATTTTTGTAATGACAAAATGGATTTTGTAAGTCCATTTTCAAACCGGTCTCTTGCTAGTTAGAATTTGTTCCTCTTCCAAAGCTTCTTGTATTGTTCACTGTGACTCATGCCTGAGTCACTTCCCAATTGGATTACTGCAATGTGCTTCCCCTGGGGCTGTCCTTGAAGACTTTCTGGAAGTTGCGACTGGCCCAGCATGCAGAAGATTTTGCAGTTCTGGCGATCCTGAGATTGGCCTGGGATTTGCCAGGCTGTCTGCAGGACTGCTTCTCTCGGGGGGGGTGCCTGCCTACCGTAGTGGGTCGGGTCGTCGCTTCCCTCAAATGCTGTCCCCTGAGGGGGCTTTAGACTTGCACTCTCCCTGAAGCCCCCGCTCCCCTCCCCTGCCCTCTAGTGTAACCTCCTTCCTGAGGCCCAAGGAGCCCCCCCCTTTTCAGTCTTCTGGAAGGGCATGAAGACCGGGCTCTTCTCCCGGGCACTGGGACAGACGGGGGTTGCGTCAGGGGGCGGGGGTGTGTGTCTGCTGCCCGGTGGGTGAGGTGGTTCTGTTTCGTCTTGGTTGTGGGGAGCTGCCTAGGATCGCTATGTGGCCAGCCGTAGCATTCTTTTTTTAATCTACCCAACATGCGACCAAGATACGCTACTACTTAGGGCTGGGAAGCGGAGTGCCAAATTTGGAAATACTAAGGAAGACAATAGAGTTGGGCCCTACGGCCTGGGAAGCAGGAGAAGGCTCTGGCGCTTAGGCCAGTTCAGTGATTCCCAAATCCCTCCGCTGCTGTCTGTCCCGGAGCTCATCAGGGGGACATCAGTGCCGTCGGCTGAAGGAGGCGGAAGAGCCGAGTTCTCGTAGCAAAGACACGGCCAGAGGCCGCCTGTGGGAAAGGCCTCAAACTGCTCAGGTGTGCAGGTTGCATCCAAGTCAAGCCGAGGCGGAGGAGAGAACAAAGCCACCAGCTCCACCGGATGAACTCGACCGCACAGCCGTAGGTTCACGGGAAAGTCCGGGAATGGCTTGGAAGCCCTGAACCGGAGGAACTGTGGCCTGAACTCAGAGAAGCGGCTGCAGAGGAGCGTGAGAAGAGGCTGCCAGGGAGGAAGGAAGAGCAGAAAGGAAAGCTGCATGTCTGAACAAGCTGTGGAGAAATTGGGCTAAGAAGAGAAGCCAAAGCCAGGAACGTCTCAGGATTGGTGACAGGCCATGAATGGACTCTCGGCGACTTAGAGCGATTTCCTCCCTGTCCCAGCCTCAGGTCCCTCAGGCCTTCTGGTGGTGCATCCATTGCCCCCGTGGCCGAGCCCCCCCCCCCGGTCGGCTGCCGGCTCTTCCCTTCCCTCTTCCTTGGCATGGCAGCCCTCCGCAGAAAGCTGGCACTCCCCAACCTGTGTCTGAGGGGGCAGAATCTGTGCCTGGGGCATGAACTCTGGGCTGACTGGCTCGTGATCCATGTCCACCGTCTCCCCCGGAGTCTTCTCCAACACAAAGTTCAGAAGCATCAAGGACTTCTTCAAAGCCCAACTTCCACTTCCACAGTGTCATTTATAGCGAGGCCCTCACAATTCTGACCCATCGTGGCGTCTGAAGATCTTTGCCAGGGCTGCTCTGTGGCGCCCTTCTCGGCTGCCGGTTGTTTTATTTTCAAGGCTTAATCCTAAAGGCAGAAACTATCTGGGCCCTTCGATATCTGCACTGTCCCTGCCAAGGCTGATTGTTGTGCCTGATGTTGTTAGTTTGGTCTTCCTTTTATTTTAATCCTATTTTTCACACTGCCCTTTGACCTTTTCTTCCTGGAACTGGCCAGTCCTTTGCGTGTTCGGCCGTCAGGGCGGTGCCATCCGCATAGTGGAGGTTGCCGGTGTTTGTTCCTCCAGTTTTAAAACCAGGCTCATCTTTTTTTTTTATTCCTACTTCCCTTAATCTATATTCCGCATATAGGTTGAATAAATAAGGGGAGACCAGACTGTTTTGTCTGTCTTATCAACCTGGAGTCAGGCTGTTTCACTCCTATTCTTTTTAATTGTTTTTTTTGTCATTTTATACTGTATTCTCATGTTTGTGTTATCCAGCCAGAGTTATTGCTTAAGATGGGCAGCCATGAAGGAGAAGGGAGTGAACTAGTGGAAGAGAAAGAAGGAGTAGCCTCTCCCCCTTGCCACCTCCCCCCATTCAATGCTGCTTCTCTTGGGTCATTGGTGGCATTCAGCCTGGGGGGGGGGCAGGGCTTCAAGGGACCCTTGACAGAAAAACTGGGCAGCTTCGCTCGGTTGCCCTGGATTGCTGGAGGCCGGCAGGATGCCCACAAGCTCGCCTGGAATCCAGCAGTCGCCAGGACAGTAATGACCTCCCTTTGGACAGAGCAGGAGAACCTGCACCAGTCTGCTCTGGGCCAGCCTGGCAGTGAGGAAGCAGCCTTTGTGAAGCCCACTGGCTGGCTTGAGTGGTGGATGGGCAGCTGGGTTGGGAGGCCGGACCGAAGCACCTCGACTGGCCTCCCCTGAGTGGAGACCGGGGACTCTTGACTTGCCAGGCCTACAAAATGAGTAGGTTGTGGTCTACTTTGTCAAATTCCTTGCTTCCCATTTTCTTCCATTGCTTCCATCCCTCTTTCCATTTTTTGTACTTGTCCGTTTTGTCTTTCAGTTTATCAGAGATCTTTGTGCAGCCATGCTGGTTTCTTCTTGGATTTCTTTTTTTTTCTTTTTCAGTGGTATCGTGCTGGACTGGGCTTTTATGATCATATTTTTCAGAGTTTTCATGCTTCTTGAGTTGTTTTCCCCTTTAGGATTTTTATCCGTGGAATGTTTCTTAGGCTCTCAGTTTGTTAAAATCAGCTCTTTTAACATTTAAGACGCTGGCTGTATTGTGTTCTATTGTTTATGTTTGTATTATATTGAATTCCAACATGACGTGGTCACTCTCCCCCAGGGATCCGGTGACTTCAACTCCCTCTAACACTTCTTCTCTATTAGTAAGAATAGATTCTAGATCTAGAAGCCGTAGCTCTCTATCACTTCTTCTCTATTATACCGCTGTATTTTACACAACTGAGCCTCCTTACACTCGTCTCTACAAAGTCTGCGTCTCTCAGCTCCTAGGCAGCCAGGGCAGTTTGGGCCATCAGTCCTTTGGCCATCAAAAGATTGGTATGGAGAATTCATGAACGTTGTTTGGTTGGCAAATTCCACATACGAGGTGTAGAGTTCGAAAGAGTATTAGCCTCTGAGGATTTTAACTTTGGTTGCCCGATTGTAGGTACACAATCCACTACTTTCTCCCCAAACTTGGTGTTTATAGGACACGGTAGAAGCATTCCTCTTATGGCATCTCCAGTGCTGTTTTTGACAATCCGTATGTCGTGGAGTTCAGTAAGTTCTGAATCTGAGTTTCTGTTGTTTCAAGTCATAATTTCAGGTCCATTCACATTCTTGCTATAAAAGTTAAAACTCTCTCCTGTTGTCTTGTAGTTCTTTATCCCACTCAACTGGGGCCAGAATTCCTAATGATGCACTTATAAAGTCATCGCTGAGACGGCAGTCCTGGCGCTCCCCATTGCCATAGTTACCCAAGACTCTTGTGGGTCGTTCAGCCAGCGCCCACTCCAAGCCAGGCCGCTCCAGGCCTGGTCCCGAACCTCCCTAAGGGTCCGTTTCCTCTTTATCCCCACCCCCACCTCTGCCCTTCTGGCAGCCACAGTCACACACACCCAAGCCCCGCTGCCCCACCGCCCTCCCTCCCTCCAACTGTCCCATGCCATCCCTTGCTCCCACCGCTGACCGAGAGTGCCTGGGCTGGCCCCACCCGTCGCCATCTTCCCCAGGTCTCACAAGGAAATGGCTGTGGGCGACCCGGGGAAGAAAGCCTCGCGTGCAAAGTGCTGGCCTGGCACGACTGGTCAGCAGTGGGTACCAAAGGACAGCCCAGAAGGCAGGTGCCATAGAGGGAGTGCAAGGGGGTGGAGAAGGGCAGAGATGGAGGGCGGACAGGCGGGTTGGGGGAGCTTAAGTGGGCCGCACGTGTGGGGGGCTGCTAGTCCCTCACATTTTGGTCACATGACAGCGGGGCGGGGCTGCAACAGTCGGATCTTTGGGAACTGGGGAGCAAGTCCCTTTGTTCAGCATTACCTCAACTTTGAACCGTCGTTGAAGGAATGGTCATAAGTTGAGGACTCCCTGTATGCCTCTTGCTTCTGGTTGCTGCCCCGTCTGCTCCTTTCCTTGATTCTCAGCCAACAGCTGCGTTGAGACCGTCTTGCTTTAATCGGCTGTGTCTTCATCCCTTCCTCTACTCCTTGGTCACTCTCGGTTCTGCCCTCCGGTTTTTGCCCCCTCCAAAGGCCAGCCTGGAGGAAGCCTTCAGGAGGATTATCCGGGGTCCTGAAGCGCTCTGGCTGATAAGGCCGTCCGAGGGTCATCTAAGGCCTATTAATAGATAATGTACCGTGACATATATTTATTGAACACATTAGGCCAACGTTCACTGCCTTTATTGGAAAGGGAGACGCAGAGCCCCGGGATAATCACTTCTCTTAACTGGGTCAGACTCCCAGTCAATGAGATGCCAGTCAGGTATAATGTCTGAGGCTCATCCCGTGTGAGCAGCCACGTGCCTCGCTTGCCACGTACAGTCTGCTGTTGGGGACAGATTTGTGGAGCCGAATTGGTGTTCAGCATGCCAAGGTCAGGGCTTGGGCCCGCCACCATCCACGAGTGGGCAGGTGCAGATGGAGAAAAAGCAACCCAGACTCCCCCCCCCCTCCCAGCAGTGCGTTGCTCCGCCAAGACCCTTCTGGACAGTAGGAGGTGGTCTGCGGGCTCTCTTGCAGGGCCAGAGGCCGGGCTTGTGGGGTCCCCTGGAGGAAGGCACGGAAGGAGCGGGGGACAAGGCAAGGAAGAAGCTGCCGCTGTCCAGAGAGGCCGCTGCTGCCTCTTAGACGTTCTGAAGGAGCGCCCGGTTGGCTGTAGCGACGGATGAAAGCCGAACTTCATGGAATTTCATGGAAGAAAATGCAACGTCGCATTTTCTGCAGAAGAGTCTCAGCCCAGCTGTGGAAAATAAGGGGAGTAACACGATTTGGGACCACTTTGCAGCCCCAGGACCTGGCAGGTTGCAGTTATCAGTGGAGCGACGGCTTCTTGAGTGTTATTGGCAAATTGTGTGGAAGAAAATCAGGGTATCCATCCAAGAGCAGAAGCTTGAAGGGATATAGGTCACTCAGCCCCAGAATGGCTGAAGCAGAAGGAATTTGCCACCAGATCCTTCCTCCAGAGGCTTCGAGCGGAATTCAGATGCCACATTCGTCTCTGGACACAGGGCTGAGAAGCCGCCGCGTGTGGGATGATGTGGGGATGCCCAGGCCGGGACCAGGTCCGGCACTGATCTGCAGCTCAGGCGCACCCTCGTCTCTCCTTCCTGGGCATGTTTGGAAGGGATCCACGGGCCTTGTCTAGATCACCTGCCAGGAAGGTTATGGCTGCACTTGAAGGGAATACTTCACGGTCCTGTGGAGAAAACCCCATTTCCATACATGGTGTGTGTGTGAGGGGGGGGGTGAATTGCTGGGACTTCTCTGAAATACAGCAGAAGGGGCTGCGCCCTCTGGCACTTTGTGCACTGGGTGAGGAGATGTGCGATGCTGCCGGCCTCCTCTGGCCTGCGAACAACTTCTTGCAGAGAGTGTGTGTGTGTGTGTGTGTGGGGATAGTTCCTGCATTTTGTCGGCTTTCCTATCGGAAAGAAAGCTGCTGCTCTCGTTCCACACATCAACATGGAAAAGCCTTCTTGGAACTGTAATCCGAGATGTATGTCCTTGAGACTCCCTTGTTTTCTTAGGAATCCATTTTACAGCAGCTTCAGGAACCAACAAAACAATCTGTTTATGTTCTGGGAAGTGTAAATACTTTCCCTTTAAACAATGCATCTGCTTCCCTGTGATCTCTCTGAGAGGCCTCCTCTCTCGGCCCTGCTAGGTAGGCCAGACCAGGAAAGCTGGAAGTGCCGAGAGGAGCTGCAATAAAGGAATGGGACAGATTGTGCCTCACCCCCTCCCCTCCTTGCGCTCCTGTGTCCTCCAAACATTACCTCATTTCTCTGGGCTTAAAAAAATGTTTCAGCCTCTTTGGCCTAGGTGGCCCTTCTGGCCGGTCTCCCTTCTGGCCCTCTTCCTCACTCTCTGCGCCCTCCTCCTCCTCCTCCTCCTGCCTCCTGCCGGGGCACCAAGGGGACGGCTGGGGTGAGGCAGGCTTGGATCAGGGACCGGAGTGGTGGCCTCTTCCTCGGTTGTACCTTTGGGGAGAAGATGCTGTGGGATGGAGGGACGGGGAAGAAGGATCGGCCAGCGCCATCACCGTTTGTGGGAAGGAAGGGCTGCCCAGCTTATTGGCTTTTAATGGCCCGGAAGACAGGGCCGCCTGTGAGGGCCTCCTCCCTGCATTGGGAATTGGAATTGGAAATGTGTTTGTTGCTGGAGGAGTGGCTGCAGAGGGAGGGCGGGCCCGGATCTGGGCCCCCGAGGGAGGGCGGGCCCGGATCTGGGCCCCCGAGGGAGGCCTGTGTTGGCTAGAGGCGAGGGAAGCAAGTCGCTCAGGGCAGCCTGGAGGTTGATGGCGAGCGCTTTCCTCACGTCCCTTGGCTGACTGGGGGAGAGGAGCCGAAGGGACGGAAAGGGAGCTGAGGGTTTTCCTGCAATGTCACAAATCCCATTACTAGCCGAACTTTGGCAGTGGGGCCAGCGGATTCGCTCCTGCCCCACGGAATGAGGCCCCCTGAAGGGTCCTGCTGCTCAAGGCCTTCTGGCCTCTGGCGAGCTGCGGGAGGCCCGGTGGTTCTCCCGGGCCGGGCCTCGGAGGGGGCTTTTGGTGCTGGGGGGGGCTGGTTCTGATTAGCTGCCCCTGGAGACCCTTCTTTGCTTTTAATTTTCATCGTTTAAGTCTCCCGGAGTCATTACGGAGCTGGATGGCCTCATAATTGGATAAATAATAAATAAAAGCCCCCGGAGATGACAAACTGCTTCCAAAGGAGGGACGCCTCTCTGAAAATAACCGGCTTTTTCTGGAAAATAAATGCAGCCCCCAAACCCGGATCCAGAGAGGAGGGCAGCTACAGCCACAGGAGTCCTCCGCTTACGGTGGCAGTTGGGGCAGGAGTCTCTGCTGCTGAGTGAGCGGCCATAATGCACGACGTCACATGACCCCATCGCTTGGCAGTAGCAACCCTAGCAGCGCAGTTGAGTGGTTTGAGCTGTAAGTGACACGCGGTGGTGTCAGCCCCGTTCTGCGGTGGGCCTTTAATAGGTCATCTCCGGGCACTGATCCCGCTCTCTCTGTTTGTCCGACGGTCACGGGGGAGAGAGGTGGCTCCGGGAGGGTCCTCCGTCAGAGCCGGGCCCTTGAGGCTCGTGGCTGAAGCGTCTCTCTGCTCCCCCTCAGCTCTGGCCACAGCTAGAGCGTGGGTCCTCTGGACGAGGAGGGGGTGGGCTCCTCTGCTGCGAGGGGACAGGAGCCCCCCCTTTTGGGTGGCAGGCTGGCATCTCTGCCTCCTGGAGGGGTGTGTCAGGAGGGCAGAAGGGCTCTGGATGGGCTGACCAGGTTGAGGCTGAGGGAGGGGGGCTGCTGTCCTCTTGGCGTCCTCCTGCTCCAGGACATCAGCTGCATTGCAGACCCTCCTCTCTGCTGCAGGGGGCTGCTGCCCCTTGCAGGCTGCGGAAGGAGGGAGGGAGGCACTTCACCCCCCAGTTCCTTTTGCTCTCCCCTTGGAAGAAAACTCTACCTCCCAGCAAGGTTGTGCCTCGTCTTTCTGGGGCTGCTGAGACGGGGGGGGGGGGAGGAGGAGGGAGAGACCCTGCCCCCCCATGTGCTGTGCTGCTCCTGGAAGGAAGGAAGGAAGGAAGGCTGACGGCTTCCCTCAGAGAAGCTGCCCATCAGTCATCCTCCGGCGGCGGGCCAGGCGTGGGGGTGGGGGGGCCTCCCGGAGGAAGGGGAGTGAGGAGAGTTGTGGGCCTCCATCTTTGGAGGGCGTCAAGCAAAGTTGGACAGCCCCTTGTCGGGGAGGGGGGCTCTGAGGAGTCCTGACTTGCGCGGGAGGGGGTCCAAGAGACCCTAGCCAGCTCATGGGGTGGATGCAGGTCTTGGGCTGAGGGGGGGGGCACAGGCACTGCTCTGCTCTTCGAGGAGAAAGCTCCCCCCCCCTCTCTCTCTCTCTCTCTCTCTCTCTCTCTCTCTCACACACACACACACACACACACACACACACACACACACACACACACGGCTTCTGGCAGATCATGGCCTCCTCCTCCATTTAGTTTGCCGGACTCTCAAGTGAGCAGCATGGGGGGGATCTGTGGAGCTGGGCAGGAGAAGGAAACCAAGGGGGGAGGCAGTCTTAAGTGATGCAGGATTACAGGGGGGGAAAGAGTCTTGGGGGGGCACATTGAAGCCCCTGGACCTTCCATGCTTTGCGATGACCAGCCCAGAACAGGACGCCGGATTGCTAAGGGGGGGGCAGAGGGTCTGAAGTGGGGGGCTGCCCTGGCCTCACCTGCTGCTCCTCGTTTTCAGGAAGAATGTCCCCCCCCCCTTTATCCATCTGGGACTTAGGCTCCCACGGCAGGGGTGCCAGCCCTGTTGCCCTCCGTGGTACCCCTGTGCCTGGCAGTGTCTGGAGGGAGACTCCCTCCAAGGACTTTGGGGGCTCAGCATTGCTGCCTTAAATTGGCCTAAAATTCCTCTTGATTCACCCCAAAATCAAATGTCGTCCAGACCTCCGGCGGTTTTTGTCAAGGTTTTCTGAATTGTGGCCGGGAGAATTCCTGGGCTGTGCCTGGAGCGCCTTGGCCTAGCCTGATTGGGTAGAACAGGGCGACTGAGAAGGAGCGAAGAATTAATGGGGCAGGAGTTTTAACTGGGGGCTGATTGATGTGCTGATTGATGTGGAAGGCCTCCCCCGCCCGCCCGTGGAAGGTCCAGCTTTCCCTGCCCCCTCCCCCCCTCTGGGCCCTCCTTGAACGGAGGGGAGAGAGTGGGACTCCTGGTGGGGCCGGACTAGCTTGGGGCTCTTGGGAAAAGGGGCCGGCCCTGGGGGATCCTGAGTGGCAGGCGGGCCTTCAGGGGGGAGAGGCTGGTCCAGCGGGTGGTGGTCCCCCGGCCAGGAAAGGAGGGAAGGGGGCTGCTTGTGTGGCCCACCACCTCTCGTGGCCTGCGGTGGGGGGAGTCAACGTGGGCCGGTCGCTTGGCTGAAGCCGGGGTGGGGAGGGGAGGGCTGCTGGATGGGAAGACCCCAGGCCCTGCAGCAGCGCATAACTCAGAGTGGCTGACAAACCTGGATTGATGGCCTGCCTTGACAAGCGCTTCAGAGGCCTGGCATAAATTCATCTGGCAGCAGCTGGAGAAGAGGAAGATGGCTGCCAGCTCCGTCCTGCTATCGCCCCCACCCCCACATCCCCCCTCTTTTAGCCCAGGAGGAGCCCCCCAAGGGCCTCAAAGGAGCTGTGGGGTCTCCTTCCCCAAAGAGAATGGTGGGGGGGGGTCCCCTGCAGCTCCTGGCCCTTTTCCCACTGACCAGGCTTGGATCAGGGCAGAACCAGCCGGGGCCTTTCTGTCACCCACGAAGGGGGGGGGCTGGTGCCCTTCTCTCTTAGGGCACCAGGAGGTCTCTCTCTCTCTCTCTCTCTCTCTCTCTCTCTCTCTCTCTCTCTCTCTCTCTCTCTCTCTCTCTCTCACACACACACACACACACACACACACACACAGAGGTTCTGGCCTTGACCCTGCCAGCCACTTGTTTCCTCTGGGTTTACCCTCAGCAACCACAACACCTTTTGTCCATCTGGGTTTTTATTATTTTTAATCTCTTGTTAGCCACCCAGAATCATATTTCCGAGATGGAGGGCCATATAAATCTGCTTAATAAATAAATAAGATACGGTAATGAATGAATCGGTGAAATAGGAGCAAGATTTGTTTCACAAGATTTGTTCGGAAATTAATCTGGGGTGAGGCCGATATTTATTTTAATTATGTGTTTGCTGGAGTTATACCCAGCCTTTCCCCGGGAGGCTCCTTGGGGATTTACATCCTGTCAGATTCCGGAATTCCCTCCCGCTACAAAACTTGTTCTTTTTGCACACGCGCGCGTGTGTATGTGTGTGAAGAGGTATTTTTCTTTTCTGCATTTTGTCACTTTAGCACAGCCAATCCCCTCGGTTAATTGTAATTGAAGAGCAGCTACCAGTGTGGATAAAGCAGGAACAAGATGCAAATTAATTGATTTTATTTGGTGTGACTTGGGTGGAAGATTAATTGAGTGGCTTTATCGTCTGTGAAATTATTTATCAATTTGCATGCAGAGATATGAAGTGGTGCGTGAGACTTAAGGGAGAGCTCCCTCCTTACCTGCCCGGCCCCATCGGTCACTCTCTGCGGGCCGCCTCTCTCCCAAAGGGAGCCCTCCGTCTGTGGGGCAGGAGGCCTTGCGGGAGGAGGGCCGGAGTCTCCCTGCTCAGCCAGCACTGGAAGGGGGCCGAGCCAGGAGGCCTCCTTGGGCAACCGGGGTCCCTTGGGGGACCCCCTCGGACCATCGTTTGGGAAGCGGGGAGGGGAGGGGAGCACACGCATCCGCTCCCCTCTGGCCGTTTCCTGTTCTGCCCAGAAGGTCCCTCTCCAGAGCTTTGTGGGGGGGGGGCTGGGAGGACCTGGGCTCCGCAGCAGCCAGGGCACCAGTCTTGGAGAGCCCCTGGCGGATGCCGCCCAGCGCCTGCCCCTTGGAACCAGAGCCAGGAGGGGAGGCCTCCAGCCTGCTGGGTTTGCAGCTCGAAGTGCAGGTCTCTGGGGACGCCCCTCCCGCAGGAGGCTTCTGCAATCTTAATCTTGTGTGGAAGCGTTCCCAGAGCAGAGCCCGGTGCTGGGGGGGGGGAGAGACGAGGAGGAGGGGGTCCCTTCAAGGGCGTCCGGATGCTGGGGAAGGGGCCCTTGGGGATTCTGCTGCCACCTCCGCTCCGCTTCCTTCAGGACGCCGGGCTTTGCAGGGCAGTTTTGTTAGACAGCTGCCCGGCCCTGGCACGCTGCCCACGAGGCTTTCTGGTCAGACAGCACAGTGGGAAGGAGCCCTCCCCCAGGTCCCCCCTCCCTCCCTCCCTCCCTCCTTCTCGAAGCTGCTGCTGCCCTCCGAGCTGGCCTTGCAGGAACTCCCCCCCTCCCCGCTGCGATGGGACCTTTGGGAGGCTGGGGGGGCTTGGGAGGGGGCCACAGAGGGGCCGGCTGAGCCAAGGGGTGACACCCACAGAGCCCCCCTCTCTCTGACCCAGCAGTCTGCTCCTCTGAGAGACCCCCCCTTGCTCCCTTTCCTACTCCTGCATGGCTTAACGTTGGCCTCTTTGTGAGTTTTGTTGGTTCCGGGAGGACCCTCCGAATCCCCTCCAGCCTCTCCTAGGGGGGCCCCCTGCGCTTCCCCCCCTGGCACCAGGGATTGTGTTGTTTCATGCCTGAGTTTGTGTCTTCGAAGAGGCCTCTCCTGAATGACTCCTCATGGCCTGGGGTTTTTTCTCTCCTGGAGCTTTTACCTGTACTTGCTCCTCATTTAGTGACCATTCGCAATCACAACAGCGATGGAAAATTGTGACCGTTCCTCACATTTACAACCTTTGCAGATCTATAAATCAAAAGAGAGCTGAAATAAAACCCTAGGTGTAGTTGTGTTTTCAGTTGGCAACTCCTTCGCTTAACAACTGAACTGCAGTCACTAAACCAGGATGACCCATAATCCTCAGCCATTCTGAGGAAAAGTGATCTGTTTCAATCCTCTCATATAAAAAACAAACATGTTTATGGTTTAGAAGCGTTGCTGTCTGGAAGAGGAGGAGCAGAGCGTTGGGCTGCAGCAACCCTCCGTTTTCCATCTGAAAACATCTCGGAGCGCTGTGGGGATGATGGCCTGGTTTCAATAGTCCCTGGGGGGGTTTCCAGGGTTGCCCCCTCCCCCAGGCTGCTTCTGGGATGGGGCTTTGGGAAATCTGCTGTGACCCCCTGCAATGCCCCCTGCTGTGCCCCAGATGGGGGGGGGAGGCAGCCTTCTGGGCCTGGGCAGCCTGCCCTTGCTCTCCGGGGGCTCTGCCCGTGGGGTCTTTGGGGTCTCCTGTCTCGGGCTGGGGAGCTCAGAGAGGCCCAGGTGGGCAGATTGCGATGCTCCCGAGGGCTGGGCTGGCACTGCTGACCCTCCTCTCCCTCCCCAGGACAAGAACCGGAAACTCCGTCCCCTCTACGACATCCCCTACATGTTTGAGGCCCGGGAGTTCCTGCGCAAGAAGCTGATTGGGAAGAAGGTGAGCTGCGCCCGGCCAGCCTGAGGGGGGGGCTGTGGGGAGCCCTGCGGGGCAGCCATCTTCCTGCCCCCTTTTCCTTTGGGACGTACGGCTGTCTCAGTCTTGCGCCCACCCCCTCCCAAGCTGGAGCAAGGCGAGGTCACCTCTGCCTGTGTCCAAGGCCCGGGCTCTGCTGCTTGGGCAGGGGGTGGAGGGCGAGGAATGGCCTTCCGTGGGGCTTCTGGCCCCTCCCTGTGAACCGTCCCACGGAGCTCTGCTTCGTGCTGGGGTCAGCATGCAGCCGTGCACCGTGCAGAGGCGGGAGGACAGCGGCCCTTCTGGGACAGCAGCTCTTCCCTCCCCCCCCCATGCTCCTTTGGGGAGCTGGCAGGTGCCCTCGACTGCCCTCCTGGGGGCCCACGGAGCTGCTCCCCAACCAGCTCTGGGACACAGCTGCCCCGTCTTCCTGGCACCGGGGGCTGGGCTGGTGGAGAAGGGGAAGCCCTGGCCCTGAAGAGGGGGTGCCCCCTTGCTCCCGCCCTCCCCTGCTGGGCTGGGCCTGCGGAGGCGGCTGTGTGGGCCTCACCACGGCTGGCCTCTGACCCACGGGTGGCACGGGGGGAGGGGCTGTCTGGGCCTGGGCTGCGAAGGGCACCCCGTGCCAACCCAAGGAGAGCCTGTCCTTGCCAGCAGGTGGCCTTCGGGCCCCGGGGTTGCTGGGCAGCTGCTTGTCTCTGGCTGCGTGTGCGTGGGGGGGGCTCGGTGGCCCTCCCCGGCCGAGGTGGCTTTATCCGAATGGCTTTTGTCAGCGCCACGTTTTTCACTTCAGATTAATTTGATTGGGGCCAGTGAGGAGAAAGTCCTTTGTGCTAATGACCGAAAGAGGCCCCGGGCCAGGCTGCCACTGATCAGAAGTGACAGGCCGAGCCGCTGGCCCCTTCTCCTTGCCGCCCAGCGAGATCAAGGATGCCCTGCAACTGGACGCCCAGGCCGCGGAGGGGGACGGCCGGCCTCCCCGGGGCTGGCGGCTGCAGGGTGGCATGCTCCAGCCACGAGCCGGGGGGGGGCTGTCTCTCCTTTGGCCAGGGCCAGGACGGCCTCGCTCGGCCCTGGGCCACCCCTCCCCTCCCTTCCCGGCTTTTCCTGAGTCCGTGCCCAAGCAGCCAGAGGGCCTCCGTTGGCCCCACCGTCCCGTCCTGGCGGTCACCCTTGGATACCTTGGCTTATCTCCTGCCTTGCTAGGCCTGACCCACCCTGGCCGAGAGAAGGGCCCCGGACCCCTCCGGCAGGGGAGGCCCCTTCCCAAGTAGAGGGGCTCTTGGGCTGGGAAGAGGGCGGGCGTGTCTCTTTCCTTCCCTCCCCCGCCTTTGCCTGGGGAGGGAGAGCATCTCTCTTGTCCCACAGCAGAGGGGCAGGCAGCCCCTCCCTCCTCTGCGGGCATAAGCCTGGCTAGGTCACCCTTCCCTGCTCCGAGACACACACACACACACACACACACACACACACATGGAATCCACCAGCAGCCCCCCTTGTCAGAATGCAGATGCTGCCAGCGTGGGACCCCCATCCCCATATGGCTTAGCAACCCTGGCTAGGGAGTTGGGAGGCGGGCAGACCCCTCCCCTGCCCCCAACCCTAACCTCCAAGAGCCTCTTCTCCCCTCTGAATGGGCCTCCATTCCTCAGCAGGGGCCTCTGAGGGGGGCCCTGGGGGCTGCCCTCTGCCCCTTGCAGACTCCAGCTGCTCCCCCTTCCCCAGCTGTCTCTGGCTGGCCGCCCTCCCTCCGAAGCCACTGAGCCTTCCTGTCCTCCCTCCAGGTGAACGTCACAGTGGACTACATTCGGCCGGCCAGCGGGGCGACCGACACGGTTCCCGCCTTCTCAGAGCGCACCTGTGCCACAGTCACCATTGGCGGCATGTGAGTGTCGAGGACGGTGGGCATCCAGGGCAGCCGGCAGGAACGGAGGGTGGTGGCAGTCGGGCAGAACGGCCCGTCTCGGCCAAGCAGAGCTGGCTGCCCCCAGGCCTTGGCTTCAGCTCCCTGGTGCCGCCCACTGCGACCGGGGGACACAGCCAGCCAGCCACCCACCCACCCCAGAGCCTCGGGGTGAAGCCACCCCTGCCACCTGCGCCCCACTGGCTGCCGCCTTCCTCGGTCGTGGCCCTCCGTGAGGGAGCTGCTGCTGGCACCGGGCCTCCTTCCCAAGGCCACGGGGGCCATTCTGGCAGGGCTTCAGAGGCCCTCCAGGACCTCTCAAGGAGGCTCTTCCCCCCTTCCCCACCTGGCGCGCAGCCCCCTCCTTCTTGCCCCAT
>NW_015386944.1:202978-230678 GCF_001527695.2 Protobothrops mucrosquamatus
GGGGGGGGGGTCCCCGGCCTTCTCAGAGGCTTCAGGGATGTGCCCAGAGGAGGGGGCAGTGCCCTGCCGGGGTTGGGGACGGGCTGACCTCTGGGTCCCGGAGACAGGCGGGCTCTTCTCGGACTTAGTGAGTGGGGTGTCTCATGGGTGCCTCCCGCCCCCTGCCCCCTTCTCCAAACCAGACGTGGGGCTTTGGGCTCTTGGGGCTTGCTGTCCCTGCCTGCCTCCAGAGCTTCCTGCCAGGCAGCCCCCCCCCCTGGAAGTCAGCGCCTCTTAGTCTTCAGATGCCCCCGGCTGATGCTTTCTGCCCATCACGCCACCTGGGCCCTTTTGTGCCCCCAGAGGGTGGAGCCCCTGGCACCATGGCTGCAGGGTGCCAGGAGCCCCAGAGGGCCCCCCCCCACTAAGAGGGAAGGGAGGGGCTCTGGGGCAGAGAGCGGGCAGGTGCTGTGGAGTTCCTGGGTGCTGCTGACCCTCCCTTGTCCCCAACAGGGCAGTCAAGAACGGCAAAGGCCTGCACAGCAAGAAGGAGGTCCCAATCCACCGAGTGGCCGACATCTCCGGGGTAAGCAGCGCTCCTGGGGGGCCGGCTGATTGGGGTGGGGTCCAGGGGTGCTCTGGGTCTGCTCCTCCTCCTCCTTTTCCCCCACTGTCCATCCTGGGGGGAAGCAGCTGCCCTCCCTGCTCCGGAAGAGCTGGCAGGCTTGTGCCAGTTGCCCCCTTGGTGCCCATGGCTCGGCCCCCTGGCAGAGGAGAGGAAGCCGTTGCCTTCTTGGCCTGGCGGAGACCTTATGGTCAGTGGGAGCAGCAGCAGCCTCCGGGCTCTTCCTGGCCGGACTCTGGCCATGTGCCTGGGATGCTGGCCTGGCAGGCAGGCAGTGGTCTCGGGCGGGGGGGGGGGCGGCTCAGCAGGCCCTGGCTGTCCTCGCCTTCCTTCCTCCCTCGCTTGCTCCAGCACTCCCTCCCTGAACCAGCCGCCTGGCGAGGGGCTGTCTTTCCTGCTCTTCCCCAGCACAGGTGGTCAGAGCCAGTCTCAACACAGGGCGATTTTGGTCTGCCCAGGGATCTCCTGGCCCAGGCTACCCCGTGGGGCTCTTGCCAGGAGTTTGGGGCCTGAGACCCCCTTTGATTTCCTCTTCTGTCCAGCAAGGGGGACCCAGGAACCCTAACCCTAACCCTAACCCTTGCGGCTGAGCAACATGGCCAGGCGGGGAGGCATCCACCACATGAGGCTGCTACTTCTTTGGTTCCAGAGGGGTCTCCTGCTCGGGGGGGGGTGGGCTGGCCTGGGGACACCGTTCCTCCGAGCCCCTCTCGGCTGGCCCCAGCCGCCTTCCTGGGAGAGAGGACGGGGGCTGGGACAGTGGGAAGGATCGCGGCTCTCCTGCCCCTGCAGGCAGATGGCCGCTGCCGAAGTCCAACTGACCAACTTCCCGCAGGAGAGCCTGGTCTTGGCTGGGCCGGGGGCTTCCAGCCGGGCTGCTTCCACACTGACCTCCAGAACGGAGGGTTGACAAAACAGCCCCCCCCCGCCTGCCTGCTTATTGCACTGGGGCAGTGGGCCTGGGCCAATGGGAGGAGAGCAGCGCTGCGCCAGCGGCCGAGGGGCTGATGAGCTCCCCGAAAGCCGCTCTCCTGCCCCCCCTCCCCAAAGGGAACGGGGGGGGAGGCTTGCCTGCCTTGCGTGTCCTCTCCTTCCCCGTAAGGTGGGCAGTCTCACCCCAGAGTCACTGGCTAAATAATTCAACTCCCAATGCCTGCTCACTCGCTCTCCGCTTTAAGGCCCAGCCTCCCTTGATGGCTGGCATGGAGCGAAGGGGAGGCCCGCAGAGCCCCCTCCCCCTGCCGAGACCTCGCCTCATTTTGCATAACTGGCAGCCGCTCACATAATGTGGAGTTATGATTCCATTTTCCTTCATTCAGTCGATGCACAATTTCCTTTCTATTTGCAGATAATTAAGATGGGGAGGGCTTCAAAGAGGAGCAAGCCTTTTGCCCCCGCCTGGGCTGGGGAGGGAGGGAAGGGCTGCCAAAGGAGGGCCTGTGCCCTGCCACTCACCCCCCCCAGGCCCTCCAAGGCAGCCTCTGTCCTGGCGGGAGAGCCCCTTGACCTCAGCTGCCCAGCTCTGGCCACCGCCCCAAAGGCCTGTCTGTGGGGAAAGGGCCTCAGGGGAGCCTCGGTGTCCCCCACCCAAATGGCCACCCAGGCAGGGGCCGGAGGGGCTATCCTCCGGAGAGAAGTGGGTGGGGCAACCCTAGCGGGAAGCAGAAGTGTGTTATGCCCCCTCCCCCCTCCCCTAGCAAGGGTTGTCCCATAAAGTTTCCTTCTGGGTGTGTGTGTGTGTGTGTGTCATCCCTGACCTCCGTGGCCCGGCCCCCACGCCTGCAGCTTCCCTCCTGCTCTATCTCCTGGGAGAAGGCCCAGCACCAGCCCCCCCCAGGGCCAGGCAGCCCCCAGCCCCCCTTCACCAGCCTCTCCTCCCCCCAGGACACCCAGAAGGCCAAGCAGTTCCTGCCCTTCCTGCAGCGGGCCGGCCGCTCGGAGGCCGTGGTGGAGTACGTCTTCAGCGGATCCCGCCTGAAGCTCTACCTGCCCAAGGAGACCTGCCTGATCACTTTCCTGCTGGCCGGTGAGCGAGCGAGCGGGGGGGGGAGGGGAGGCGGGGAGGCGCCTTCTGGGGGGGCAGGTGGGGGCTCCGGCTGGGGAAGTGACAAAGAGGAGATGGGCAGGGGAGCGGCCGGTCTGGAGAGGCCCGGTAGGAGCACCCGGGAGGCATCCCGGGCAGCTCCGTCTGGCAGGGGCTGAACGATGGGATGCCAGGTGGGGCCCTCCGTGGGGCACCCGCTTGCCTGAGCTGATAAGGGTGCCCCACACCACCCCCGCTATCTCGGAGAGCTTGGACCCGCATTGAAGCCCTGGGTGCGGATGCACCTGGAGCCTCCCATCCCCCCACCCCCACCCAGGCACCTGGGCCACGTTGACTCCTGTGCGGCTGACTGCGGACGGTTGAAGAGCTTCCAGACAGGAAGTAAGATTAATAATGCAGCGGCCTGAAGGGATCCTGGTCTCCCAGCCATCGCCCCCCCCCCCCATAGCCTGGCCCGCTCGGCCTCCCCCAAGGCTCTGCGGATGGCTGGTCTCTGCTTTGAGTAATGGGGGGGGGAACCTCCTCGTCTCTGGGAGTAAGATGGGGGGGTTTGATTTGCTATGTCTGAGGCCTTGCCAGGGGCCGGCAGGGCAAGCCCCAGGGACAAAAGCCTTCTGTGCATGCTCTAAGGCCGACTCCGAGTCTGTTTTGAAGCACACGGGCCCTGCAGCCCCCCGCTGGGAGTCCCCCGAGGAGAAGCTGCCCGTCTTTTGGTCCTGGGGCCCTCGTGGCCCCCACAGACGTTCCCAGGCCACGAAAGATAAAAGTCCTGGGTCACCTTAGCCCACCTCCCACCATTCAACTCCACGAAGAGCAGTTCTCAACAGCCCCCCGCCCGAAGGCACAGGTCAGCAGCCCCCTCATCCCCGAATGGCTGCCGGAGGGACCCCTTTCCTAAATGCTGCTGTGGTTTCTGGGGGCAGCTGGTTCCACTGGGAGGGAGCTTTGGCAGAGGATGCTTGCTTCTGCGCCCCCCCCCACCCCCATCTCTTATCTGGTGGGGGACCTCGGCACAGCCGGGCTGAGCAGACCGTCTCAGAAGTTCTCGCTTGCCCCACGTGGTCCCCCCCTCTGGTAAATGGAGCCTGTTCCCCACCCCTCTCTGGCAGTTCATCCCAGGTAGGGCGGGGGGGGGTGTCACGCCCCCAGGAGGTGGAGCTGACCTCATTAAGGGCCACGCCCCCTTCCCCCTCTTCCCAGGTAACCTCTCAGGATGTCACCCTGGTCTTCTCTTTGGGTTCCCCCCAGTTTGGGTGCTCCCCTTCCTCCTCCGGAGGAGGCCCCCGAGGCAGAGGAGCAGGGCAGGCTGGGCCTGGGGCCCACAAGGGGAGGAAGCCTATGGGGTGTTCCTACACGGCCCCCAGCGGCCACCGCCCCAGGCCCACGCGGGACCCTTCCCGAAGACAGGAGATCCGCTCTCCAAAGAGTTGGGTTCTCCCACAGAACTGCCTCGGCCTTTAGCCCACGGATTACGCCCGCCAGGCACTTCCATCCCCCCCCCCCCGCCTGGCCTGGTGGTGGGGATCATTACCCGGTGCTGCTGCTCTGCCCGGGTCTCCTCAGAGTCTGGAGCTGGAGCCTCTTTAGCTTGTTGACTCATTCAGCCCTGATGAAGGAAGGAAGGAAGGAAGGAAGGAAGGAAGGAAGGAAGGAAGGAAGGAAGGAAGATGAGTGGCCACAGAAACTGCTCTCAGCACCTGGATTTCATAGCTGGTGACGCCCTTCTTTCTTTCCCGGGGGTGAAGGAATGGAGAAGTGACCTTGAGTGGAGGGAGGGAGGGAGGGAGAGAAGGAAGGAAGGAAGGAAGGAAGGAAGCATTAACGGAGGGGTTGTGAGAAGGTGGAGTCACTCCAAATAACCAAATGCCTTGACTGAGGGATTGATCCGGTCCTGAAGGCCAGCCAGGCTGGGGCAGCCCCTACCAGGATTCCACCAACACCGCTGAGACCCCCGGGAGCCTCTCGGAGCCTCTCCCGGCGCCTTCTTGCCCAGACAGAGTGTGTGGGGGGTGTTATTTGGCGTCTCTATCCCGGGACCGAGCTGGGGTTTCTCTTTCCTTCCTTCCTTCCTTCCTTCCTTCCTTCCTTCCTTCCTTCCTTCCTTCCTTCCTTCCTTCCTTCCTTCCTTCCTTCCTTCCTTCCTTCCTTCCCTGGCCGGGGTTGTCTCCCGGCTCCTCCTGTACCCTTGAATGCCCCCCCCTCACCTGGCAGCAGAAACTCCCACCCTGCGCAGCTCCCTTTGCAGGGCTGGGGGGGGGGTCGGGCCCCTCAGAGGGACGGGGATGGGCCTCCTCTCCTGCAGACCCACCGGAGAGGAGGAGAGGCAGGGAGGCCACGCGGCTCTAAGCAGCCGGAGGGCAGCAGGAAGGAAGCCTGGGCAAAGTGCTGACCTGGCAGGGTGGTAGCATTCATTCCTGGGTTCATGATGTCTGTGGGCCTCTTCCTGGGGAGGGGGAGAGTCTGCACCCAGGGCCTTTGTGGGTGGGTGTGGGGAGGGGTGCATTGTGGGTCGGAGAGCCTGAAGCTTCCTCCTTCTGAGTTGAGGACTTCCCCGGCCCACGGGGGTCCCTCTGCCAGCTGCCATTTGATGCTGTGGCTGCTTTCCAGAACCCCCTCCCGGATCTTGGGGCTCCCTCCCTGGACCGGCCTTGGCTGGCCCCCAACCCTGCCTGCTGCTGGGGCTGATGGTTGGGCAAGCCCAGATGCCCCCTTCCGCCTGGTTGAAGAACCCAGCATTTGAGTTGCAGTGGGGTGGGAAGGGGCATCTGCTCCTTGCCAGCCATCCCATATGTTTGGGGGCATGCCCCTGCCAGTCCCCCACACTGGCCCACCTGCTTCCTCTCCGCCCGCAGGGTCTCTGACGGGGCCTCTTGGCCAGGGTGGGACTGATCCTGGTCCTTGGATCTGGCCAACCAGTCTCCTCTCCTCCCACGCAGCCTCTCCCCCCCCCCCAATGCAGGAGCTTCTCCCATGGGGCTTCGTTGTGTCCTTCGTTCTCCGGGCATTGGGGTGATGCCATCTCTTCCTCTCCTGGCGCCCGCCCCTTCCCCTTGGCAAAGGCTGGCACAGAGGCCAGATGGAGGCAGCGGAGGAGGCGCCTCGGCTGTGCGCAGGACCGGGCAGCCCACGGGCTCCTTCGTGCCGCCTGGGCGTGATACGGCGATGCCGCGACTTGCAATCTTATTTATAATTAACTAATCCTAAAGTCAACTGCACAAGACAAGAAAATGAGAGTCTTCGTTGCAGAGCCTCTGATATTTAAACATGTTAATGTGCTAAAACTCCCACTCCTGTTGGGTGGGCGGGGGGGGGGGAGATGCCTCACGGGGGCAGGTGCCACACGTGGAGGAAACGCTCACGTGGGGCGGGCTGAGTGGAGGAGCCCCTGTGAGCCTGCGGGGGGGGTCCCGGGAGGGGAGGCTGCTTGCTTGGCGTAATGGGGTTCCTGGCCCACCCGTTCTTTAATTGAATTGCACAATTAGTGGGAATGTGAAGATGTATGAATTGGGTTTACCTCTGTAATTGAATTCCAGTTCTATGGGATTCTGGAAAGGACCCCTCCCCCTCCCCCCCACCCCACCGCCATCGTCCTGAATCCTTCCCTTTCTGGGGGTGGGGTGGGGGGAGGGATGCTGGGGAGGGCATGGCCGCGCCCTGCGAGGCGGCCTCTCTCGAGCGTCGCAGAGGTCAGGGCCCCAGTGAGGGGAGACAGGGCGGTCTTCCCTTGGCTTCTCCGTCGGGGCCCCCAACTCGGCTTCTGCCCCGCTGGCTTAGCCGTCCAAGGGCCCAGCAGCCGACGTCCTCGCTCTGCCCCCCGAGGGGCCGGCCACGAGGCTCCTTGTGAGCCGAGCCGAGCCGGCCTTTGGGGCCCCTGGTTTGGCGGGGCGGGGAGAGCAGGCCGGGCTGCTGGGCTTTGATCTCTGAGCCTCAGTTCCAGGGTGCTCTTGCTGGGCGGGTGGGCACTCTCTGCCCTGGTGCCCTTTGGGGCTTTGCCCGGCCCCTCCTCGGCCTGAGATTGGGCAGCCATCAGTCTGAAATGGCCCAGGGCTCCCTGCTTGAGCAGCGGGTTAGACTAGAAGACCTCCAAGCTCCCTTCCACCTCTTTGTCTGGTATTCGGCTCTTGCCCGGCTTTGGCGGCTCCAGGGGGCATCACGGGGCCCTGATGGAGGCGGGCTGCCCCCTGCGCCTGTGGCGGAAGCAGCTGTGGTGCCCCCTCCCTCCCTCCCTCCCTGCCAGGGCCGATAGGCTCTCCAGAGTGGTGGTTGAGGAGGGATCAGCGGTTAAATATAACTTTCCGGTGTGGATCTGTCATCAGGACAGCGAGGTTGCCTCTGCCGCGGCTTTTGTGAAGCGGAGCTAATTTTGGACACGGAGACGTTCTGGAGGGGGGGGGGCACAACAACCTGGAAGAGAAGGCCGCCCCAGCCCTGCGGGGAGCTTTATTTAGGCTCTGTTGCTACGGGAACCGGTTGGGGAGGGGGCTGCTCTGCTTCAGAGACCCCAGCCTCCCTCTTTCCTTGGGCTTATAATTTGCCCCCCCCCTTTCCTCACTGGGGGGGCGTGAGACAGGGTGGGATTGGGCTGCCCACTCCTGGTTTGGGATGCTGCCATTTGCTCTGTGGGTGGGCCTGGGGGGCTTTCCTGGGCCTTGTGGGCCTCGTTCCGAGCCAAGGGTACCAGGGACAGGCAGAAACTCGAGGACAGCACCGCCTCGGGGGGGGGGGCAGGGCGTGCAAGGAGACCCGGCGTCTTCATGCCACAGCACGGAGCCTGGGCGGAGGCCAGGTACGGCCGCCCCCAAAGAGAAGGGCCGCTGCCGTTGCCAGACTGGGGTGGGCCTTGCAAGACACTCGCACGGGAGAACGCCTGGCCCAGCTTTTGGGGTGCCTCGGTGCTGGGGCACTGGAGACCGTTCTGGGCAGGAGGAGGGATTCACCCGGTGAGATCTTGGGGTGGAGTTGGTGAGGCACGTGGTAAAACACGAGTCAGGGCTGTGCCGCTGCCACAGCAGAGGCCAAGGCGATTTTAAGCCCCACTATAGTTTCCAAATTGGGGTGAGTAATTGTGCTGTTTTGTTTGACTTGGATCAGACGGTGTTTGGAGCACCGTTCTGGGCCTTGCGCTTTTAGGAATTCTGAGAAAGTGGAAAAGGTTCACAGGACGACATAGGTGGTCCTCAAGTTACGATCGATTATTTAATGACCAAAGTTACAGGCCTAGGAAAGAGTGCTTTATGGCCCGTGAAGCATTTTTGGCTGTTATAAAATGTCGCCCCCTCCCCCGCAGTCACACGACTGCATTTCAGGCAAGCGGAGTGGACCATGGGTTGTAGTCTCTTGCGGGTTGTGTGACTGTGATTTCCCCACTGTTTTGCTCTTACAAAAAGCCCCCATTCAGGAGAAAGGAATCACTTAACGACTGCCATAAAAACAGTTGAAAAAAAACGGTACCTCGACTCACGAAATCCCCTCTGCCCTGCTAATGGTGGTCGCAAATGGAGGGGCACCTGCAGGCAGGGCAGCAGCAGCAGCCCCCTCCCATGGGGGAGGGAGCTGGGGCGGAGGGGAGTCCCTGTCTCCCACTCCCTCCAGGGCTGGAGCAGCTTCACCACCCAACCCCTGCCTGGGGGGGGGTCCCCTTGCCTGGATGCAGATCAGCTGACATCCGGGGGGGGGAAAATGTTGCCCTTAGGGGGAGCAGTGATGGCACCCGCCCACCCTCGGAGGACCCACCTGGACTGGTGCCATGCCGGGCCTCTTGCCCTCGTCCTCTCCTGCGTGCCTGGCTGTCGTTGGGCATGGGGTGTCCTTGCGGGGTGCCCTTGCTGGGCCTGGCAGATGCTCCCCTTCCCTTCCCCTGCAGGGTAGCCGAGCCAGCAGGTTGGAAGCCATGGCCCAAAACCCGGGCAGGGCCACGGGCATCTTCCGGACCTCTTGGTTGTGGGGCAGCTTCCCTCCCTCCCTCTGAAGAAGGCGTCTGGGCCCGTCTGTTGCTTCTCTTTGTGCCCCCAAAGACGTTCCATTTTTAGACTTTGATGCTCGCCAGTAGGGCCGGTGGTTTCCATGGGCCATGCTGCTGCCCCTCCCATTGCCCAAGACTCCCCAACATGCCCCTCCCCCACCGTCTGACTGTGCAGGAGCCCCCCTTCCCTGGCAAGTGGGCCTCAGCCCAAGGAGGAGAAGGATGCCGCCGGCTGGCTGGTTTCCAGACCGTCCTGGGAGGGGAGAGGATGGGCACGTGGCGGGCAAAGGCGAGCCTGCAGATCCAGCCCGGTTTGCCGTGCATAGGCATCCTGTGGCTTTCTCTTGTGGCGCCTCCATTGCTGGGATGGCAGCCGTGGGCCCCAGAGCGTCTCCCCTCGTGGGCTGCCATCTGCTCGTGATGCGGCTGCCGGCACTTTGCCCCGAATCTTCTCGGTTCGGTTCCTTTAATTCGGTTCCTCTGCCGTGCTCTGCTGCAGGGATGGGATTTCTCACGCTCTCCTCCGTTCAGAGGCCCCTCAGACCTGCCCGCTTTCCCGGCTAGGACCGACTGCGCTGGGAACGGTCCTTCTCCACTCGTGTCCAGCTCTGAAACAGCCGATGGGCGCACACAGCGTGCCAAATCTGATTGCACCAAATGAGCACGGTTTTTTTTAACAGTCCCTTTTTTATGATCCCGGATCTGCAGTTTCCCCACCTCCCACTCTCTGCCTGCCTGTTAGCCGGGGGCCTCTTCCGCCCTGCCTGCCAAGCCTCCGCGGCTCTGATCCCCTGGGCTGCTGCCTGCTGCGCTGGCTCTGGGCCCCTTGGGCCGCCCGCCTGCTCCTGTCTTTCCGTGGCCTCCGTACTCTTCTGGGTCTCCCCTTCCCCATCCTCCCCAGCCCCTCTCTGCAGGGGAAAAGGGGCTGGGAGCCTCCCTCCCCACCTCCCTTTCCTTCTGCTCCTCTTCCGGCATGGCTGCCCACGTCCGTGCCCCTCGTCTGTGCCCCTCGCCGGCTCTTCCCTCTGGCTGGGTCTGCTGACACAGAGATTTTGTCCCTCCCCCCCCCAGCAAGCAGGGATGCTCTGGGGGGCATCGGGATCATTTTCTCGCTCTTCCTGCCTTCTCCATCCCAGGGAGCCCCCTCCTCAATCTCGAGGCAGGGGGCAGCGTGCCTGCTGGAGCTTGGGGGGGAATTGGTTTGCCCCAAACACAGACTCCGTGACGGAGCTGCAGGAGATGAGAGGGTGAAGCTGCCCCCCCTCCCAGAGCTGCATGGGCTGCTCCATGCTCCCCATGCGGAGGGATGGAGGGGGGGAGGGAGGGGGGTTCCTGTGGCCGGCAGTTTCCTTTCCTGCTGCCGCATCAGCACTTCCCTCGCAGGGAGCAGCCGGAGCAAGCGAGCGAGCGGGGCGTGCGCTGCCTGGTGCCAGCTCGCAGGATGCAGAAGAGCCTTGTAGGCAAAAGGCAGCGGCTCTCTCCAGGGGGGTGAATCTGTGGCAGGGCCGGGTGCCGCGTTTCTGCTGCACCAGGCGCTTCGGAGAGGTTCGCCTCTCTTTCGCTCCGGTTTTTCCTCTGGTCCAGAGAGCGGGGATGAAGCAGAGCCAGGCTTCCCGGCTGGGGCAGCCCTTGGCCAAGGCCTGGTCTCCTCCGGGCCCCCAGGAGCTGCTTTCCCCCTCCCCTCCTCCTCCGAGCCCCCTCCTCCCTGTAGCTGGGCTTTGGCCGGCTGCTGGACGGCCCCGTGGCCACCCTGGGCTGTTCTGGAGGCAGGCCTGGGTGACTTTGACCACATCCTGAAAAATGCTCTAGAGTCAGTGGAAATTCCCCCAAAATAAGATGATAAAAGCTCAATTGCAAATAACTGCAAGGAGAGGAGAAAATGGAACATAGTGGAGGAAGCCAATTGAAATGTGCAGAGGACACAAGCTGGGTGGAATAGCCGACATTTCAGAAGACAGGCTGGACATTCAGAAGGCCCCGGGGCCCTATCCAGGAAGAGGCAGCTCAGTGGCGAGAGAGAGGAACGCAGGCAAGAAAAACCAAGGGCACAGGGAGAGAATAAATGGCTGAACAGCAGTCACCTTGAGAGGGAGCTCCGAGTCCTAGTGGAGAATCACCTAAGTAGGAGCCAGCCGTGTGCTGCAGCTGCCAAAAAAGCCAACACAGTGCTGGGCTGCATCAACAGAGGGATAGAATCACGGTCACGTGAAGTGTTAGTACCGCTTTACAAGGCCTTGGTAAGGCCACGCTTGGAATACGGCATCCAGTTTTGGTCACCACGATGTAAAAAAGATGCTGTGACTCTAGAAAGAGTGCAGAGAAGAGCAACAAAGAGGATCAGGGGACTGGAGGCTAAAACATATAAGGAACAATTGCTGGAATTGGGTCTGTCTAGTTTAACGAAGAGAAGGACGAGGGGGGACAGGATAGCAGCCTTCCAGTATCTCAGGGGCTGCCACAAGGAATATAGGTCAAGCTATTCTCCAAAGCAGAGGTCCCCAGCCTTTTGGGCACCAGGGACCGGTTCTGTGGAGAGAGGTATTTCCACGGACCAGAGAGTGTGTGGTTTTGTGTGCTGCTTGCATCCTGTGGATGGGGTTTTCCTTGTTGTGCGGACCCGGTTGCTGGCATGCCGCAGCCCCACCGGAGGTTGGGGACCCCTGCTCCAAAGCACCAGAAGGCAGGAAAAAGAAGTCGTGGATGGAAAGTAATCAAGGAGAGAAGCAACCTAGAACTAAGGAAGAATTTCCTGACAGTGAGAACAATTAATCAGTGGAACAACTCGCCTCCAGAAGTTGTGGGTGCTCCAACACTGGAAGTTTCTAAAGAAGAGACTGGACAGCCACTTGTCCAGAATGGTGTAAAGACTCCTACTTGAGTAGGGGGTTGGACTAGAAGATCTCCAGGGTCCCTTCCAACTTGGTTACTCTGTTAATTGGAAGCTGGGTGAGAATAAGAGGGCAGGGAAAACCTGCAGACTCCGGCTTTTGTCATTCTTCCCAGCCATTTTGTATAGTTGTAGGAAGCCCTTCGGTTGTCATCTTTGCAATGGAGTAGCAGCCCGTTGCCTCTATGTGCACGTGTTTGTTTCTGTGTACTCCTGTGCACACGCACTCACCTGTGGGGCACTGGGCCAGAAGGGGTGTGTGGCTCACACTCTAAGCCGCTGACCACCTGCCCCTCCATGCCGCCAGGTCCATCCGTGGCCTGGTTCTCCTCCCGGCCACCCCCAGCCACATGCAGCCCACGGTCAGGCTGCCTTTTTCAAAGTTTGGCTCCCTCTTGGAGTGATCCAGCCCCCTTGGCCTCCTCCTTTGTGCCCAGCCTCCCCCTGGGTGGAGGAGGAGAAGGAGGATAAAAAGGGTTCCTGTAGGCAGGGAGGCCAAGGAGAGGAGGAACCTGGCAGGAGGCGCCTCCTCCGATGCCTCTGGGGTTCCGTCTCCTCTGCTGCCTGTTCCACAGGGGAAGAAGGGCCGGGAGGGGGGTGAGGAGAGGCTGGCCCTTGGGACGGACAGAACCCCTCTTCTCCTTGGATGAGCGTCTGGGGCCAAGCGACTGGCGTCCCCCGGGGCCACAGGAAGCAGCTGGCGGTTTGGCTGAGCCCTCTCCTCTCCCACAAGGGGAGAAAAGGCACCCTGAGGCGGTTCTTAAAGATTGTCACATCCCTTGAAAGCAATCAGGTGTGGCTATCGGCAGGCTGTGGTAAAAAGCCGGTTTTGGTTCGTGTGATTGACCTTTCCTAATAGATTGTGAGAATGCTTTAGGTATAAAGTGTCCTAATTCCAGCCAAGCCTTTGACCAGGTATCCTGTGGCATCCATGCCAGCTGTTTAAGTGTGCTTTGCCCAGCACGGCAAGGCTCAGGAGGGGTAAAAGAACCCCACAGTCTCGCTAAAGCGAGGTAGCGAATGTGGTGCTGTGGGGTTTAGCTCTGGATCCCCTACTTCTCAAGGTGTCGATTAATAACTTCATTAAGAGTCACTAAGAGGCAGAGGGAATTCTGATTAGATTTTAGATGACACAGAACCGACTGCCATATCTGCTCTCTCAGAAAACATGACCGTGACAGCGTGTTTAAACCGTGCAGGTTTTTAGCAAAGTCTAGCCAGCCAGTGTCCCGCGCCCGTTCCTCAAACTCGGGAGATTGGCTGCTTTTCCCGTTAGGTGGGATTATCCTCTGTCACATCCAGGCTCAGTGGAGCCAGAGCTCCTTACGAGGTGACAGGCGCCATCTCGCTCAGCATCTTCAAATGCAAGACTGCTTTCCAAAATTATATTAATACACGTAATAATTTGAAACCAAAACAAAGTTGTACCAAGGGGAAATCAGGCGAGTTTTAAAAATCTTCGTGTTTCTTGTGTTGCCAACCGTTCATCGCTTTCCAAACATTCTTTGAGGGTCCAGTGGATCCAAAATAATGTTTTCTGATGAATGGCTTTAAAGTGTCACTTCTTTTTAAAACCTAGACCTTTTGATTTTCCAAAATTGGATATTCCAGTTTTCCCTCCTTGAAACCAAACACGCAACTGGCCTTGCGCTTCTCAGTACTGTGCAGAACGGAACGCTTGGCTCCTCTTCGGTCACAGCCCCCGTTAAAGGAGCTGGAGCTGCAGGTGCCCTCAGGGGGCGACCAGATGTTTTGAATCTGCTGGATGCCCTTTTGCACTAGTTGATAACAAGTTGAGCATGCAGTGTTTTTTGTAGGTAAAGACCTTTTCATTTTTCTCGGTTGCCTCTGACTCTGTAGAAGCCAGAACCTTCGTCTCTGGGTCTGTGGCTCTCGCTGGGCACTGAGGGCCCCGGTCGTGGTGCACTTGGAGGAGATCCTTCGGTGTGGCTGGGGGTGTCGGATGGGTGTCCTCCAGTGGGCCAGTCCGGCCAGAGGCCAGGCCTTTGGTCATACCTCCGCTGGGCCTGAGGCCGGCCCCCTCTGGATCGTCTGCTCCGCCCTTGGGGAGCGCAAGGGGGATGGATGGTGAAGGCGGTGCAGCCGCCACAGCTGCTGGAGGAGGAAAGGGGTCTGGGGTCTGGTTCTGGTGTTCCTGCAGAATAAAACGGGGGGGGGACCCAGGGGGTGGGCCAGGGAGGCCTTTAAGCAACTGGTCCCCACAGCCCGACCGATATGGGGGAAGCACTCCCAATGGCGGGGGGGGGGGCTGCAAACGGCGCGACGGTTGTGGCTGACGGAGGCTCTCTCTCTCTCTTAGGCATCGAATGTCCCCGTGGAGCCCGGAACCTGCCCGGCCTGGTCCAGGAAGGGGAGCCCTTCAGCGAGGAAGCCACCCTGTTCACGAAGGAGCTGGTGCTGCAACGAGAGGTAGGACGGTGGGCCTGGGTGTGGGTCTGTGCGCCTTGACTTCACCTTGCTGCCTTTCCCTGCTTGGTCTGGATGCATCTGTGAGGTCGGGGGTCTTCCTGGCCCAGTGGGGGGTGGGCAATGGGGTGTTCCCCTGCTGGGACAGGGGTCAGGGGCCAAAGGACCTCCCCCAGCTCTTTTGGCCTCTGCGTGAGCGGCTTCCTCCAGCCTTGGACCACGGGAGTTTCTGCCCATGGCTGCCATCTTCAGAAGGACTGGAAGGATGTGCCAGGCCAGCGGCTTCCCCTGGAGAGCCACGCGTGGCCTTCACTCTGCTGCCGTCACTCCCCGTCCCACGAGCGGCCTGCGTTGACATTGGAGGGGGCCGTAGGGACGGCTCGTATCCTGCTGAGGCCGCCTGCTTCGGAGGGCAGGCCCAGCTGGGCAGGGGGCTGCCACTACCCTGCCTGTGGGCCCCAAGGAGCCCCGTGAGGGGCCACGGCCGTGGCTCATACCTGGGGGCCAGGCAGGCACACCCAGAGATGCCCTTTCAGGCTGCCGGCCTGGCCGGGGCTCTTCGGGTTGACCTCTTGGGGCCAGGGCCGTGAGCGGGGAGCAGACTCCTGGGGGTGGGCCTCGCGTGGTGATGGTGGCACGTGGTGCGTACATGGGAGGGTTCTGTGGCTGGATCCCGAGTGGAGCTCGCTTGCTGGTGCGTCTGTGTGGGGGGGCTGCTGCTGCTGCTCCCCCCTCTGACTTGGCTTAGAGTCTGTTCCGTCTTTCAGCAAAGAACCTGGACTGCTGTGGGGGGGGCATTTCAGCATCTGGGAGGGGGGTGCAGACGTGCCCTCGGCCCAGACCCTGCTGCTACTGCTGCACCTCCTGGACGGCCCTTCTGCCCTGCCCTGCCCTGCCCTGCTCTCCCCTTCCTGGTGAGGCCCTGAGGGGACCCTTGCCTCCACCTGGGGAGGGGGCTCTGACCTCACATCAAGCGAACCCGCTTCCTGGTTTACAAAGCGCAGGGAAGGGGGAGTCAGCGGAGGGGCTGAGTTGCATAGAGTTCCAAGGGATCTGGGGTGTGTGGGGGGGGGGCTTGTCATGTGGACCCGGCCTCTCTCCCTAGAGCTGTGAGGATCCAGGCCCTCTCTCCCCCCCCCCACTTCCCTTCCCTTCTGTGCCACACAGAGAAAGAGGTCGAAATCTCACGCAAAGGGAGGAGGGAGGAAGTAGGGCGAGGGGTGCCCTTGCCTGCCCCTCCCCATTTCTCTGCCCCTCCCACTCCGTAGGCCTGCTTTGCCCTCTCCCTCCTGCCCCAGATGCTCCCCCAGATGCCCTCCTTGGTTTCTGTCTCCTTTATGGAGCCTCTCAAATTCTGCCCGGAGGGCTCCCCACTCGGCTCCCCCCCCCATTTCCTTCTCTTTTGCATTAAGCCCCTTCGCCTGGCTGGAGGACCCTCGGGCGGGCGCAGCCCCCTCCCTCTCGCCCTCCCCCTCCCCTGCCTCCTTCAGTCTGAGCCCTGCCCTCCTCGGAGGCTGCACTTTTGCACACAGAGGGGAAAAAGAGTTGCGCCTAATAACAACGTCCTCCTTGTGTTTTTTGCTGCAAAACCCGATCCTTTCTGTGGGTTTTTCTCCTCACCTGCAGCTTCTTTTACCACCCTTTTCATCCTTTCGTGGCCTCCCGTTTCCCCGAGGGGCGCCTGCGTCCTGGGCACTATTGTCCACCCGCCTGACCTGCTCCTGGGAGACGAATCCGTCCTTCTCCCAAGGCTCGGCTGCCTTCCCGTGGCACAGCCACGCCACCGGCCACCTCGCTCCACCCCTTCACGCATCCTCCTCTCCCTCTTTCCTCCCGAACCCTCCCTCGGAGGATCCACCGTATTTCCACCTCCGCAGTCGCTTCCCAAGGAAGACGGCTCTTCCCGCTGGCTGGCCAGACGGTTCCCCCCCCCCGGGAGGTGATGGGGGGCTGGGCTGCTGAGGCGTTCGGCCATTGGGAACCAGGGTTCTTCTTGGCAAGACTGCCTTTAATCCTAGTTTGCTGCCCAGAGTCGTCGTTGGGAGGCGGGCAGCCATGTAAATAATTTGAATAAAATGTCTGTACGGATAGGTCTGCTGAAGCACAAAAGGGTCTTTCTTAAGTGAGTTTGAGGGGGGACCCCCGTCTGCTGTAGAGACAGAAAGGGGGAGCAGTCTGATCTAGTGGTTAAGGCACCAGGCCAGAAATCAGGAGCCCACAAGTTCAGGTTCGGCCGTAGCCACGGAGCCAGCTGGGGGGCCTGGTGCCAGCCCCTCCCTCTCAGCCCCATCCATCTGCAGGGTTGTTGTTCTGATGAGAATAGGAGGAGGAAAGAGACTCTTGAGTTATTTGTAAAAATAATAAAGGCTGGTCAGAAATAAATAAAGTCAAACGAGCCTCAGCGTTTCTGTCCCTCCTTCGGCCTCAGAAAGGCCCCCTCCCCCTTGCCCTCTTTCCATCCCTCCATCTCACCCCCAAGACCCTCCTCTGCCCCCCCGGATCCCCCTGGTTCAGAAGGCCTTCCCCAGAATTCATTCCTGGATCTCCCGGGATCCCCGTTCTCTTCAGAGCCTGTGGATCCCCACTTCCCTGCACCCGTTTCCCTTCTCTGACCCATTTGGGGGGGGCTTCCAGCTGCGTCCTTCCCCTTCATTGTGCCAGGCACATTTTTTGTGTGGGCCCTTCCTCTCCCTCCCCTCCCCTCCTGGTCCCTGTTGCAGAGGGACCCCCCCCTTCTCCTCCCTTTCTTCCTGCTTCTTGGCCCGCCCTGGTCTCTGGATGTCTGGCCACCTCTCCCCCCTTGACCCCCCCCCCGCAAGACCTGGCAGTTAGGACAGTTTTACTTGCAAGTCTCATTCAGCTATTACTCTTTGACCCCCCCAGCCCCTGATTCTCCCATCTTTGGGGGAGACACCGAACAGGAGGACACAACAGACTTCCCTTCTTTAGCAGTTTGTCACATTTTAAGTTATTTAAGGCTTCTTTACGCTTCCAGTGAGGGATTCTCTCCAGAGGGCGTCCTCTGTTCCCCCCCCCCCTCCGCAGCATTTTGACGCTGCCGGTGGCCTCTCTGCTCATTTTAGATGCTTCTCAGGAATCCCGTCCTCCCTCCCTCTGCCTGGTGGGGGCCCCTGCCCCCCACCCCAAACACCCAGGCTCTGTTTCGGCGCTTGCCCAGAGAGCCAGGCGCTCCCGGGCCAGGTGAGGGAACCCCGGGCGGGTGGCATGCTTCGGGCTCTCCAAATGGGCCCCTGATGACCCCACTGCCCCCCCCGGGCCAGGGAGGGAGGGCTCCGAAGCCTGTGGATCCAGAGGAGGGGCAAACAGACCGCCCGGCTCTTCTCCTTTCCCTTCGTGCCTTGAGTGGGCATGGGGAAGCAGTGGGGTGGGGTGGGGATTGCCGTCCAGCACCTGAGCTGGGGATCACCCCCCAGGTGGGGCCAAGAGGGCAGGCTCAGCTTTTGACACAGGCTGGGCCTGGTCAAGGCGGTGGTGTCCTGTTTCTCTGGGCAGGGACTGGCAGTGCCGGGTGGGCAGGACTTCTGCTCGGCCTCTCCTGCGTGGGCCCTCTGCCCAGTCCCTGCCCTCCGCCCTTTGTCTCCAGGAGGCATGCCCCACCTGAGGGTTCCCTCTGCCCCCCTTCCCCCTCCCGCTGCTTGCCTGCTTGCCTGCGTTCCCTGCCAGAGGCCGGGCCTTCCTTTCCTCCTGCTGCTCACCCGGGGCAGAATCGGCTGCAGGGCAGGGCAGGGCAGGGCAGGGCAGATCCTCCCCCCCTGGGTCGGAGGGAGAAAAGGCAGCCCTGGGGGTCAGAAGCAGAGGGCTGGCGGGGTTCTCCCAGCCCTGTCCCCTCTTGGGGTCTGGGGAGGCCCCCACCCCGGCAGGTCCTTGAGGAGGCTCCGTTCTCCTTTCCCGGGGGGCTCCGGAGGTCCCTGGCTGACAACCGACTCTCCCGTCCTGTTACAGACCGACTGAGACTGACTGAGCTCAGCCTGCTTGCGCCAGTGGGAGGGGGCTGTGAAGGAGAACAGCTCCTGCTGCCCCTCTCTGCTCCAGACTCTCCCTGGATAACCGAACCGTGGGGCACTGCCCCACACAGCCAGGGTCAAGCCAGCCCACACTAGTGGGGCCCCCTGCCCTCTCTAGGCCCAGTTTAGAGGCCCCTGGCTAAGGGCCCTCCTCCACAGGCAGGCACTGGGGGGGAGGGCAGAGCAGTAGTGGGGTCCCTGGTGTGGCTGCTCACTAGGGAAGGGGGCGCAGGGGACTCCCACCTCCCGCTTTGGGCCTGAGAACATCACCCAAGGGAGAACACACACACACACACACACACACACTCCCTCCCCGCAAGTGAAGGCAGGGAAGTGGGGGAGCAGCTCTCTGGCTCCGGACCTCCCAGACCTTTCTGGGCAGAGGTTAGATTCCTGCTCCAGCCCCCCCCCCGGCCAGGAGAGGCCATTGACCCAGAGGCCCCCGCATTTCCTCCCGGCTCCTGCCACCCTTTGCCATCCCAGGTTTAGGGCTGAGCGCTCAGGGCAAGCAAGGCCTCCGTCTCCAACACACACGGAAGACCCCGGGGCCCCTTTGGGACCCCCCGGGCAAGGCTTGTGCGCTTCCTCCGCTTGGGGGGCTGGACCTTCCCCAGGGGGATGGCACCGGCTCTGGGCCCCAGCGGGGGTGGGGCAGCCTCTGGCCTGGCCGCTGCCCACCAGCCCAGAGCCTCTTTCCTCCTCCGGCTTGGAAGGATGCCACGAATAGAGCCGGTGGCTCCGTTGGCGGCAGGCAAGGCGGCTATTTTTAGAAGGAACCTATTGGAGGTTGGGTAAATCACTGGGGGGGGGGCATTATAATGTTTGCAGCAAAAGGGTAATCCGAGGAAAACGACAGGGCGCCCCGATGCTACCCAGAGACCTTTTTGGGGTGTGTGGAGAGTCAACAGGCGCTTGGATGGAGGGGACCCCCCTCCCAGGACTTAGGCTTTCAAAGCCCTTTCCAGGCCCTTGCAGACCCTCAGCAGCCCTGCAGTAACCGAGGCTGGTTCAGAAAGCAAAGGCGACGGAATGGGGGGGGGGGAGGTTTTTTCCAGCCATGAAAACTCACTGGGAGATTTTGAGCGGGGCAGGAAGGACTCTGGGATCAAAGAGTTGACAGGGATACTGGGGTGGGGGTGGGGGAATCTTCCAATCCAGCCCCCCCTGCATGCACGGCAGAGTTCCCCACTGCCTCACAGATAAGTGGCCACCTCAATTCCTACTGACCACCCCCAGGGACGAGTGCCCCCCACCCCAAGAGAGCTCCGCCAGGCCAGAAACAGCCCAACCTCCTTCACGGGGTTCTTTCACAAAAGTCCGTCATCGAACAAATGTGAGCAAATTTAGGGGCAGGAGATTTTTAAGAGGACGGACGGACGGACGGGATGGGATGGCTAGCTGAAAAGCCAACCACGGAAATAAATAGGTGTTTTTCTCAGGAGAGAGAAGAAGCGAAGCCCCTCAAGGCCTGGGGGCCTCTTCACGTTCAGAAATGATTCTGTCTGTTCTGGGGGGAGCCTTGGCGCTCTCTGAGCTGGCCGCTTTTCTTGCAGACGTTTCATGACCCAAACTAGGGAACATCATCCGTGCGAGTGGGGACGACGTTCCCTAGATGGGTCATGAAATGTCTGCAAGAAAACCACCAAGCTCAGAGAGGGCCAAGGACTCCCTCCTTTCAGCCCTTGACGGATTCCGACCCCGGGACAAACAGGGCTGCAGGGAGGAACAGCCCAGTGACGGTAAGAAGCTCCGGAGGGTGGAAGGCTTCCCAAATGCTGAATGTGATCCAGGGATGGGCGTTGGGGCCTTCCTGTTTTGGGGAGCCCCTTCTGGAGTCTGAGCTGGCTGGGGCTCCTTGGGAAAAGCCGCTGGGGGCTCAGAGGTGGACAGCAGCCCCGGAGAGGGCCAAGCCCTGCCAGGGGCCATCGGGGAGAGATGCTGCCGTGGGACCCTGCCTGGAGTCCGCCTTGCTCCACCGGCTGGGAGGAAGGGCAGGAGGGCTTCATCTCCTCGTATCAGTGGAACATTTGGGTCGATTGACACCCCGCCTTTCCTGTGGGAGACGGCAAAGATCCTGCTTCTTCCTCCAGCTTTTTTCCTGGGGAGGGGTTGGTTAAATCCCCGGGTTGGGAGAGGACAGAGTGGGCAGGGTCCCACCTCTGGAGGAGGCTCTGGTGGGCTTCTGGACAAGTCTAGACTGCTCGGACAGCTCCTGGCGCAGCCTCGGGGACTCCGAGGCCCTCGCCTCCCTCTCCACTGCCAGAAGGGAAGAGCGCCCGGCCCCCTTCGGCCCCCTGCCTGCCCTGCCCTCCTGCCAGTGGCTGCCGGTCTTGGCCTGCTTGTTTCAGCCGACCTGGGATTAAAGAGCAGGGGGGGAGGGGGGTTGACAGAGAAAGTGAAGGACTGCAAGTTAGACATAGGAGGGTGGAGAGGTTGCGCAAACAGAGGGTTGCGCCTGCCGTGGATGGATGTTCCCCAAAGGCGGAGTGAGGGTGGCCTAGGATGTGCCCAGGAGAGTGGAACGGTGGTGGGTAGCCTGGCATCTGTTGTGACGGATGCAAGGAAGATGGCCGTCTGTAAGCGAGTGACTCTGCCCACTCGTTCTAGGAGAGGGAGGGAGGAAGTTGGGCCCACCGGGGAAAAGGGAACAGCCTCTCGAGAGGAGTGGGAAGGAAGGGGTCGTCATCCTTCAAGAAGAGCCAGCCATGGAAGGAAGACGGGCTGACTGGAGGACTGAGGACTGAGTCACCAGCAGGAAAGAAACGCCTCGAGGCGGTTGGTCATCGGCAGAAGGCTTGAGGAGGACAGAGGTGGGCAGGCGAAAGGACGAGGCCAGGAGCTCCTTTCCCTGCCTTTAATTGCTGCTCCGGCATGATGCTTCCTGGGCTGCTGGTCCCCAGAGGGAGGAGCAGGAAGAGCACGTGGGGGGGGGGAACCAACATGGGGTCCTTTGCGAATAGACAGAGTTCACCTATTGCTTGAAGGATCACCCCTTGTGGATTCCCACAACCTCCCAGGCCTGGGTTAACAAGCTACAATTCCCACATTCCTACAGCAGGCTACAAATACATGCTATCGGAGCTTACAGGATTGGGTCAACGTATAAAGCGCCTGACCCCGCCTTCGCCTTCGCCTAGTCTAGCGTGGGGCGCACCCTGAGCTCAGACTTCCTCCCTCCCTCCCTCCCTCTCTTCCTTCCTTCCTTCCTTCCTTCCTTCCTTCCTTCCTTCCTTCCTTCCTTCCTTCCTTCCTTCCTTCCTTCCGTCTCGGTCCTGAGAAAAGAGGCTCAGCTGCGATCTCTGGCTTGTTTGCTCCCCTGTCCCAGGCTGAAGGGACCTTGGCTGCCAGGCGCCTATCCTGGGTGCCTCCTGCAAGAGAGCTGCGCCAGTTGTGGGGCTGCCTGCGGTTTGGGCCTGTGACTCCAGCAGAGGCTGCCGCTGCCCAGCTCCCCCCTCAGCCTCCCCTCCCTCGCTGGGCCTGGAGAGCCTGTGGCCGCCATTGCCCTGGGCCCTGTGGGGGGGCGGGTGAGAGGAGGGGGCCGCAGTGCCCTCAGGAAAGGGTGAGGAGAGGAGCCCCTCTCCACCCAGGTGTGGCTTGGCCCCTTCGTTCGTGGGCCGGGTGCAGTTGACCGGCAGCTGTCGACCTTCAGAAGAACGTGGGAGGGGTCATTTTTCTCTCCACTCCCTTTTCTCTAGTAGCCCCCTTTCCGTGCATTTGAGGCCGATTTTGGGGAAGGGGACATGGATGCTAAGCATTTGCATGCTGGGGTCTGTTGGGGGGGGGTGTCTGTCTGTCTGTCTGTCTCTCTGCCTGCCTGCCTGCCTTCCAGTGCCCGGAGGCCGGAGCCATCGGTCCTCCTGGGCAGGGACTCTCCGGGGCTCTGTCAACAGTAAATCCTGAAGTGATGCCTCAGTGAGGATGATGTTAACAAAAATACAGCCCCCTGGACGCCATAAAATACGGAGATTAAAGACAGTAGATCAAAGTTTAAACATATCTCATGCTTCCCTGTGTCAGCGGGGGGGGGCACAGGGAGGCAGAGCTGTCCTCCCCGGCCCCTCGCTTTTGCCAAGGTGCTGCAGTGGGAGAGGGGGGCAAGGCAGGCTGGACCCCTCGGCCCCTTGCTTTGGGGGCCGAGGGCTGGAGTGGCCCTGGGAGGGGGGGCAGAGATGCTTTCTGGCGTGGCTGGCCGGACCAAGCATCCCCCCCCACCAGCTGAGGCTTGAGAGAGACGGGAGGGGGGGAAGCAGAGGAGCAGGAAGGGAAGGCATTCTGGGGCTCCCCGGCGCCCCTTTCCTCCCGAACAGCCCCCAGGGGCTTTTGCTCCGAGCTGCCCAGGGGATGACCTGGGGGGGCCCAGCGGGACTCTTCCTGGGGAATCGACACCCCCTGCCCAGGCGCCCCTTAATTCTGAGCCAATTGCAGCCCCTTCATGGCCTATTTGAATCCGCTAACAGTTCATCTGGAGCACAACACAAAGAGTTTTCTCTTTCCAGCTTCTGCTTCACTCTTTTAGTGGTGCTGATTATAATTACTCTTAGTGGGTTTGTTGTGATGTCATGTTTTGCTCTGGGGTTTGGTGGGGTGATGGGCCGGGGGGGGGCAGAGGGGGCAACCGGCTTGCCTCCCCCCCCACCTGCCTTCGTCCACCTGTGTGCTCCTCCCCTCTGAATCCACACAGCCTCCTGAGCCTGTGACAAAGGGTGTTGACCCCAGTGCCTCTTGGGGAGGGGGCGGGGGTCCTCTGGCTGCTTCCCCCTATCCCGGCTCCGGCCCCCTTGGCTCCCTGGCCTGAGAGTGGCCCTCTCTCTCTCTCTCTGCCTTCTGTGCCGCCTGGATGCCCAGCAGCAGCAGCAGCCCCTGAGTTGGATGCTGTGGCAGCTGGCCCCCCTCCCCTCCCTCCCTCCCTCCTCCCTCCCCAGGCCCCAGCAGTCAGCTGCAGAGTCAGCTTTCAGAGGAGAGAAAGAGCTGGCTTGGCCACTTCCCTTCCGGCCCTTCCTCCTTCCGTAGCTCTGGCAGGAGATCTTCTGGGGCTGCTGCCCTCGCAAGGCAAAATACGCTCTGCCCTCCTCGCCTTCCCCGTTTCTTCTGGGGAGCCCCCCATCCCCCCCATTAGAGGAAAACTGTCACCCAGTGGGGCGGAGGGGGGGGATGTGCTGGCAGGGAGCAAGGGCTGGAGACCCAGTCCCAAATTGCCAAGCAGGGGGGGTCAGCAGGGCAAGGGGTGCCGGAGACACAACCGGATGGGGCCCTTCCTTGACTGACTCTCTCTCTGGTCCTCGGGAAAGGAGGCCAAGCGGAGGGCAGCCGGTCCTGGTTTTGCCCAAGTGGGGCGGGGTGCATTCCTCCCGAGCCCTACAGAGCTGACGGGCCCTGGGGGGGAGGAGGCCACTGCCGGTGTGAGGCCCCTGGAGGGTTGGGCCCCCTGGGGACTCTCCTGGGCCAGCCATCTGGCCAAAATGAGACCAGGATCTTTGCCCCCCCCCCCTGGGAAGTAGCCCTCTTGCTCCCCCCCTTCCTGTCCAGCTGGCTCACGTGGAGGCATCTCCCTCTTGAGTGGCACCTGCAGCATCGCCCTTTGGGCCCAAGGCCTCCAGGACCCCATCCCCTTGGGGGGCTGTCCTGATCGAAGGCTGAAGATCTCCTGTGGGGGAGACCCTCCCCCAAGAGACCAGGAGGTCAGCCAGAAGCGGCTGAGCCCCACAGCCAGGGCCCCTTTTCCAAGGCACCCCGTGTGTGACTACCTTGTCTCTGGCTGGGCGCCAGGGAGGGGGACTGCCTCCTCTCCGTGGGGGGCACCTTGCCTTCCGGCATCCCCCCCCCCCAGCCACTGCACTTGTAACAGCCAAAGGGAAGCGGCCAACCTGAGCCCCAGGGGCTCCTTGGGCTGGGCTGGAGGAGGGTCCCTCCCTGCCGGCCTGCCTTATCCAGTTTCGGGGTCCCAAATCTTTGAGGCTGGGGCTGCTCTCCCCCTCCCCCACCTTTGTCATTGGAGGTGGCTGTTTAGGGACAAGGCATTCTTAAAAACCTCAACAAGGTTTATTAAAATAGGAACCTTCAGTTGCCTCAGAGTTACAGCTTCTGCCTTTGGGGCCAGCGCCCCCCCCCCTCCTTCCCTGCCTTCCCCCTCTCTGCCCATGGCCCCGATCCCTGCCTCCCTCCCCCCAAGGCCCGGGAGAGCCAGGCTCAGGACAATGGGGGGTTTCATAGCCCGGGAGGCAGAGTTTGCCCCTCCCCACCGGAGGATGTGATGGGAGTGGGGTGGGCGCATCGCCCTCCCCGTGGGGAAGCAGACAGAGAGGGCTTGTGCCCTCCGACAGATGGGAGGGGCAGAGCAGCAGCAGCTGGAGGGCGGAGGGGGAGCAGCCCAGGGGGGGAAGGGGGGGCGGGATCATACGTGGGGTGCCCACCCACCACACTGGCCTCCCTGGCGTGTCCTGCTCCTCCTCCGTGCACCAGGCCCTGCGCCCCGAGAGGGTTAACCGAGAGGACAGGACCGCAGGAATGCGGCGCAGGGCTTGCAAAAGAGAGAGAGAGAGAGAGAAGCCGGTGGGTGCCAAAGCAGCCCCTCTTTTTTCCCTCTGGAGGGGAAGGAGAGCAAGCAAGCAGCTCAGAAACACCCCCCCCAGCCCTGTGCAATCCCCCCCCCCCCGCCAGCCCCCCACCCCATGATCCTCGCTGAGAGAGGACAGAGCAATGAATCTTGCTGGTTTAATTTTTTTGCAATTTGATACAAGTATTGAATTCCCTTCTGGTAACTGTCTTTAAAAAACGAAATAAATAAAAATGACCTTTTTATTGCATTTGTAACATTTGGCACAGTACAAACCCTCGGTGCACCTCCCCCCGCCCTCCCACCCCCTTTTTTCTCTTTTTGAAATAAGATAACTGTAAATATGGAGACGGCTTTTTCCAAGGCTTTAAGAAAAGAGCGTCTCTATAGAAACGGGTTTGTTTTTACTGCATTCTAAGTAACATCTTCTAAAAAGGACAACTCCCCCCTCCCTCCCCCCCCCACGGTTCCTTGGTTTTGAAATTTTCTGTTTTATCTTCTCCGCCACTGTTTTCGGGAGCAAGGCTGTTTTTATGTTTTTGCTTTAAATAGGTCTGCTGCCGAAACTCGCCATGGGGAACTGTGCCTCTGTCTCTGGGGGGGGGGGGAGGTGGGGGGGGACTCTTGAGTTACGCTTCCTTCTCAATAGAGCTATCAACTGAGAAAACAGGCCTTTCTTTACATTTTAGTAGAATCTGCTTCTTCTTTCAGCCCAAGACTTAATATAGAAGCATATAAGGGGGGGGACTGCCCTCCTCCCTCTGGGTAGTAGGAAAGTTGGTTTTGTTGTCTCTTGTGCATCCTATTGCATTTATTTAATAATGGCCGGGGGGGGGAGGGGGGGCGAGGAAAGGAGTCAGATCTGAGTTTCCTGCACTTTCTCCTTGGGGTGGGTCTGTATTATATACGGTTCGGCAATAGTCGTGACCGTGGGGTGCAGAGAGTTCCCCAAACAGTTTTCTGTCCAGTGGGCCCCCTGGGAGGGTTTGTAAGTGTTGTAGTGGTCATGAATAGCCGGCAGCGCAACTGCCCCCTCACCTGACATGCCGGACGCGGTCGAAGGGGTGGCGGTGGCGGCAGTGGTGGATGCTGCCGCCGCCGAGGCCGAAATGTCTTCGTCCACCTGTATGATTTCCACGGTCCTGGCGGCCCCCACCGTACTCCTCTGCTGGTGACGCTTGCGAAGTTTGTAAAAGACGATCAACATGGCTGCCGCCAGCAGGGTCACCGCCACGAAGCAGCCGATGATGATCTTGGTGGTCTTCATCACCTCGTCCAGGCTGGTCTGCATCTTGTCGTTGCTGTCCAAGGTGGCGTCCTGCCTGGGCGTTTTGGTCGTTTGGATGAGCACGGTGGTGGTGGTGGTGTAGGCCGGCTGGTAGCCCGTGGAGGTGGTCGGCACCGGCTTGGTGAACTTGGGGAAGATGTTCTCGGGCGACGTCTCCGTGGTCTCCACAGTGACCGTGGTGAAGAAGCTGTAGTTGGACGTGTTGAGCTCAGCCGTGCTCACGTTGAGGTAGGCCGAGGCGTTGGAGTTCCCTGCCACGTTGGTGACCATGCACGTGTACAGCCCCGTGTCCGTGAGGAGAACCTGGGAGAAGTTCAGGGTGCCGTCGTTGAGGACGGAGATCCGGGGGTGGTTGGAGGCGTGGCTCAGCACTGTCCCGTTGGGCAGCAGCCACCGCACGGAGGACATGGTCGGGGTTCGGCACTTGAGCTCGGCCACCCTCCCCTCGGAGATGTTGAGGTCCCGGGGGGCATCCATAATGAAGGGGGCCGAGCACTGGAAGGCTGTCTGGTCCACCTCCACCAGGAACCTGCCCCGCATGTGCGTGGGGGCGTGGCAGCGCCCACAGCAAGAGGAGTTGGTGGGGATGTACTCCCGCAGCCACCAGGAGAGCCACAGGATGTCGCAGTCGCAGTTCCAGGGGTTGTGGTGCAAGTGCAGCTCCACCAGGTATCTCAGAGGCGCGAAGAGGTCATGGGGCAGAGAGGTGAGGTTGTTGTGGGCCAGGTTGAGCTCCACCAGCGCCGTGAGGTCGTCAAAGGCGTTGCGCTCGATCAGGCTGATCTGGGCGCTCATAATCCACAGCTTTTTGAGTGACTTCAGTCCGTGGAAGGCCCCCGGCTTAATGGCCGGAAAGGTGTTGCCGGACATCTCCAGCTCCTCCAGCCCCACCAGAGGGGAGAGGTTGGGCATCTCCCGGATGGCGCACATGCCCAGGTTCAGGTACTTCAGGCTGTAGAGCCCCTCGAAGGCCCCCTCGGAGATGTACTTGAGCTTCTTGAGCTCGCCCAGGTCCAGGCGCATGAGGGACGGGACGCGGTTGAAGGCGTAGGAGGAGATGCTCTCGATGGGGTTGTTGCGCAGCCAGAGCTCCCGCAGCTTGGACAGGTACTCGAAGGCCCCGCTGGGCACCACCGTCAGCCAGTTGTCGAAGAGCTCCAGGGTGTTGAGGCTGGCCAGCCCGTTGAAGGCCCCCACCTCGATCTGCCGGATGGCGTTGCGCCCCAGCTGGAGCACCTCCAGGTGGTGCAGGTGGCGGAAGGTGTCCGCCTGGATCACCTTGATGCTGTTCTCCATCAGGTTCAGGTAGCGAGTGCTGGAGGGGATGCCCGGCGGCACCTCGGCCAGCCCCCGCCGCGTGCAGACCACCTTGCTCAGCTGGCTACTGCAGGAGCAGACCGGGGGGCAGCTCTGCGGCCCGGGCCTGGCCGCCACGGCGCACACCACCAGCCACGCTTGCGCCACGAGGCAGGCGAGGCAGGCGAGCGGGGCGGCGTTCCGGGCGGGCTGCGGCCGAGCCTGCCGCAGGAGCTTCATGGTGCGGCGCCAGCATTCTTCGCCATCGCGGGGGACTCGGAGCCGACGGCGGGGCGAGCCGCCCTCCTGCCTTAGCCCGGCTGGACCCGGCAGCCGCCGCCGCCGCCGCCGCCGTTCTCCATCGGGGGGGAGGGACAGGGCGGGGGGGCGGGCGGGGGCCGGCCGGCCGGAGGCGGTGGCGAGTCGCCCGGGGCCCGAGTCAGGCCTCCCGAGGGGCGGGCGGGGCGGCCGGCCGCCGCGGCACTCCGCGCTGGGCGCCCGGGCGAGCGGCGGCGAGGCTGTGCGGGCGCGTCCTTGGGCGGCGGGACAAGGGCTGGCGGCGGCGAGAGCGGCGGCGGCGGTTGGGGCGCTGCGGGGGACGCAGAATGAAGCTC
>NW_015386944.1:232877-234719 GCF_001527695.2 Protobothrops mucrosquamatus
GGGGGGGGCGCCTCTCTTGCCTGGGCGGGGACCAAGGCCAGGGGGGGGCCTGCTGCGGGCTCAGGGGACCAGACCCCCCCCTTGCCCAGTCTTGCTTTGGGAGGGAGCTGCAGCTGGTAGGTGGGGGGAGTTGGTGCTGGGGCCCCCCTCAGGAGTGCTGGACCGGTCTGTGGGTCGCCCTCCGCCTCTTGCCCAAGTGGGGTTATGGGGGACAGGAAGGGTGTGGGGTGGGCTAAGTGGGGCTGCTGGTTTTCTGCATTTCAGGGACATCCAGCTGCATTGAGGCTGTGGGAGAAAGCAAGAGGTAGTTAGGGCTAAGCAGCAGGGTGAGAGTCTGCTGCTCTCTGTGTGTGTGAGAGAGAGGGAGGGAGGGAGGGAGGAAGAGAGAGAGAGAGAGAGAGAGAGAGAGTCTCAATTGAAGGGAAAAAGGAACCCATCATCACTATGCACTCCAAGCTGTTTTCTCAACAGAATTGTGTGGTCATTTATTGGATTTGCGGTTCTCTCTTTTCTGCCATAAAATAATAGGAATTTAAAAAACCATGAGTAAGTCAGTCAAAGGAAAAAGCTTGGAACAGAAAGGCAACTGTGAGTTACACAAAAGAAAGAACCACCATCAAACTTTTAAAAATCAAGACCTGGGAGGCTGAGCGCCTGGAACTCGGCCCAGCTGTGGTGGAGGGGAAAAGAGGCCTGGGGCTCAGGCTCGGGGGCTGCTCTGGAAGCCGGGATTCAGTGCTAGAAGAACGCCTCACCCCTCCAACCTCCAGAGGGGGGGGGTGTCATTCTCCTGGCCTTGCACAAATGGGGGGGGGCAGGCTGGAGAGGCACGGCGCGGGGGTCCCTGGGGAGCAGAGCCGGAGTGCCAGCAGGTCTAGGGGGGGGATGGCTCAGGACCCAGAGCTGACCGGGCCGTTGTGCAGAGGGGGGCTGGTCTCCCCTCTGCCGGGCATGCCCACCTCCTCCCCGGGGGGGGATTCCTGCCTTGGCTCGCTGGCCTGGAGGGTCACCCGGAGGATTCTGCCAGCGTGTCTCCTGCCCAGCAGCCCAGCGAGGCTCAGCCCTTCCTTTGGCTGGCTTGCCTGGCCGGCTTCTGCTCTTGCCGCCTGAGTGAGCCGTGGGGCACCCAAGTGTGGCTAATCCGGGCTGGTTTCTGAAATTCAAACTCGTCCGCTTCCTCCCTCGGGTTGGGAGGGGTGCCGCCTTCCTGCTCAACCTTCGCAGGGATCCTGGGGCGCCTCCTGTGATGGCCTTGGGGAGCTGTGCGGTGTCCCCGTTTCTTCTGCTGTTCAGCTGGCACCGCCCGGCCACTGCAACTTCGCCCTTGCTGGGCCTGGCACTGGGGGTCTCCTGCCCACCCGGCCTCCCCTCTTTCCCTTCAGAATGGAAGGCTGCCCCCATCCTGGCACCTCAGCCTGCCTGAAGCGGAGCTGGTGGGCGCCAGGTGGGGTCCTGCCCGAGGCCGGGTTTTATCTTAAGCGATTCTCCTGCAGGATTTCTTCCTCCAGAGCTGCTGCTGCGCCCAGCCCCAGATTTTCCCTGAATTCTTTTTCCATCTTGGGTTTGGATGCTGCTCTCCACTAAGAAGTCACTTTTGCAGCGTGGGTTTTGGAACCCGGACGTTCTTACCTCCTCCTTAAAATCTCAAGACTTGGTTATTCCAGCTTGCAGGACTGGCCTAGGGTAATTTTTAGGGGGGTTTTAATTATATTTTAAAATTCGACAAATATTTAAATATTCCTTTTAATTAATTTTAAATTTGTATTGTTTTGTATGTATTTTAAATAGATTGTCAGCCGCCCTGAGTCCTACGGGAGAAGGGCGGGATATAAATCCAAAAAA
>NW_015386944.1:237600-261130 GCF_001527695.2 Protobothrops mucrosquamatus
GGGGGGGGGGCGCTTGGCATTGGTGTTCAGCAGTTGACTCCCTTTTCCAAGCTCTGCTGCTCCAAAAGGGGCTGGGGACCCTGCCTCGCCCCCCCCCCCACTGCCAGGCCTCCTCAGACACAGAGAGAGGCAGTGGGGGCAGCACGGGCAGCCCTCCCCCGCCCAGCAGGCCCTTTGGCCACCGAGGCGGCCTCCTGGGGAGCCCACCAGGAAGGGCCCAAGCAGCGGCCTGACCGAGAGGGAGGAGCGTCCGCCTTCCCCTGCATGCCTCCATTCTGGCCATGGAGAGGAGGCTGCCAGCTTATCCAACTCCTCCTTGCAAGCATCGGGTCAGTGTCCTGTCCCCCCAGCCCCCCGTGGGGCTCATCTTCCTGACTTCTGGTCCGGACCCTCCCCCCACCGGCTGCTGTGGCTGCCCCTGGCAGGCGCTTCTCTCTTGCCCCTCCGTGGCACCTGCTCCGATCCTGCAGATTTCAGATGGGTGGGCAGAGGAAACGGAGAACCTGAAGGTTGCGTCTCTTCCCCCCCCCTTTCCAAGAGGAGACCTTGAAGGTCACCAGGGGAAGGAGACCGGGGGGGGGGGGAGTCAGGCCAGGCCCCCCTCTGGTTCCTCCGCAGAAGATGGAGGCGGAAGGAGCGGCTTTCACCGGCTGCAGGTGGGGGCCTGGCTTGTTCCCCCCCCAGAGGGTTTCAGGCACAGGCAAATTCCCTCGGGGGGGGGGAGTGCCAGGGCAGGAAGGCAAGTGGAGGAGTCTGGAGTTGGGGGCGGGGAGGGGGGAGGGGGAGCCTCCGGAAGCCAAGATGGCAGAGATGAGGGATTCTGTCTGCTGCTTTATGGGATTTATCTACGGGCAGCAACTTAGCCGGCTTACGGCATTAAGAGTATCAAACAGTACAAGTCAGTATTAAAAGCAATCGAATCGTAAAATCTATAACTTCGTTGCCGTTTGAATAGTAAAGAGTGGCTGAAATTAAAGCAGCCATCAGTGGGACGCGCCCCCCCCTCCGGTTCACCCCAAAAGGCCTTCGGGAAGAGCCGTGTTTGGGGCCGTCCTCGTCCCAGGGGACACCTGTCCCAATGGGGAAGAGCTGCTAAAAGGCCCCTCCCACAGGCCCCAATAAAGGGGGGGCCCTCTACGGGGGGGGGGACAGGCAGGGCAGGCGGGAGCTGCAGAGGAATAATCCAGAGGCTCAGAACGGACCTCGGTGGGGGGGGCTGGATGAAGAGGAACGGTCCCAAGCCCACGGCTCAGGATGATGGGAAGCGTTCTACCTGGTGCTGAGGAGGGGGGGAGGAGGAGAGGGCTGAGAGTGGTCAGGTTCCCTTCTGAGAGGCAGCAGAAGAGGGGGGCCTCTGCCTGCTGGCTGGGGGGGGGGCTTGCAGACCTCTCAGGCCATCAAGAAAATGGGATGGGAGGACTTCCCCCCCCCGGAGAAAGAATCTCGCCAACAGCCCCGGGCACAGACCCCACCCCTGCAGACTGTGCAGGGACTGAGGGGTGCTGGACAAGAGGGTGAGGGACACGGGGGGGGAGGGGCTTGTCTTCATCCCTCCCTGTTGAAGGACCTGGCCCAGGAAGAGAGAGAAACATCTGGCTGGACAGATGGGGTCGGGGGAGTGGCTGATGGGTTACCAAGAAGGGGGGCTCTTGGCAAGGGATGAGCTGAGCCTCAAAAGAAATGGGAAGAAGGCTGAAAAGGCACCTGGGGCAGGTGCTGCGGGGGTCCTTAGGTGTAGGCAGGGGAGGAGGAACACACAGGAAGGAAGGCAACCCCAGATACCGTGGGGGGGGGAAAGAGGGGAGGAGCCCACCCGGGCACAGAGTCTCCCAATCCTGAGCACCTGGGAAGCAGCGGGGGCAATTCGTGACCAGGGCCCCCAAGTTCGGCCCANTCCAGCTTGCAGGACTGGCCTAGGGTAATTTTTAGGGGGGTTTTAATTATATTTTAAAATTCGACAAATATTTAAATATTCCTTTTAATTAATTTTAAATTTGTATTGTTTTGTATGTATTTTAAATAGATTGTCAGCCGCCCTGAGTCCTACGGGAGAAGGGCGGGATATAAATCCAAAAAATAAAAATAAATAAAAATAAAATAAATAAAATCTCCTGGTGGCAACCAGTAGCTAAACACAGGTGAAAAATGCCACTAGCATTTAAAGCCACAATTAAAAATACAGTATAAGCATCTATAAAGTCAGTCGGAAAGGTGAAGCCAGTTTAATGCCAGGAAGTGTCGAGGCCTGACAACTGCTCAGGGACGGCCCTGGAAGGCCCATTTCTTTGGGGCTCCTGCCTGCTTTCAGAGGGATACTTTCTGGCCCCTTGGCCAGGTTGAAGCTGTGGGCGCTCCCGAGGGTCATACCTGATGCCCCCTCCCACCGCGCCCTGAATGCTGCCCTTGCAAAACCGTGCACTATTTTGCAGCCTCTCTCTCTCCTCTTCCCCTCCCCCCCTCTCCCCCCCTCTCTCTCTCTCAAAGCAGCAAAGGGCTGCTCCACCTCAGGGCTAGTCTGGAAGAGGGCAGGGTGGCTGAGCTTCTGGCCGCTCTCCACCCTCAGGATCTGGCCCCTTCCTGACGGGCAGCCAGCTGGGCAGACACCAGCCCTGGTGCCAGGTGAACAGAGGAGGACGGGGCCAGCGCTCTGGGCCCTGTGGAGGCCCTTGTCTGCCAGTGAGCTGGTTGCCAAGGTGGAGCAGTGGGCGAGGGGCACCAGGCTCTCCGGAGGAAGCTGCGGGCGGAGGCATCAGTGCATGGCAGCTGGGCAAGGGGTGGGCATGGGCAATGAAGTCTCTGCGGAGTCCAGCCAATGCTTCTTCCTCACTGAAAGGCATTTGAGAGAGACCAAAGGATGGCCAAATTAGAAGTTGGGCAACTTTATGGGCAACTGTAGGGATCCCTGCCCATTGAGGTGCTGTGAGTTGGCCATGGCGGGCAGCCCCTTCCCTTGGGAGGACCCTTCTCCTCCAAGCCCATCGGCTGTTCCACCCACCCCGCCTTGGCTGGTTGGCTCCAGGATTCTCCCCACAGGTGCTGGGGCATCAGCCCGGCCCTTCTTCCGCTGGTGGAGGGGTGGACAGAGCCGAAGGGCCAGGCATCTACATTAGCCGGTATCCTTGAGGAGGGGCCCACAAGGAAGACCCCAGCTTTAGACTCCCTCGGGCGATGCTCCACACACCCGCCTGCCCTGAGCCTGATTGGCAGCCTTCACAGTTTCCTGATAAGGGCCCCACCTGGTGGGCTGGAGTGATGGATGGCAGAAGGAAGCTGTCATCTGCCTCCAGCTAAGCGGCACCCGTGAGGGCTGGCAGAGAAGCCCTCGGGCCCAGTTGTGCCAGGGCAGCCACAGAAGTGGGCCCTTCGGACAGGCCCCCGAGACCCTCTTGCTGGGCTGGGGAAGGCAGGCTGGAGCCGGTCTCCCCCACAAGTGGCCCTCGCAAGCCTCCCTCGGGGGGGACCTGGCCACTTGTGGAACGGCGTGGTGTGTCCGACGTGTCTTGCAGCCCTGGGAGGGAGGCCGATCTGCGGAGGTGGCTGAGGGCTGTGGGGAGGCTGTGGGCACGTTCACTCCATTGCTTAACCGAGCTTGAAACACCTGAAAGGGGTACAAGTGTTTGTGGTGACGAGGGCTGGTTTTATGGCCCCGGAGGAGCAAGCCAGCTGCACCGCACGCCTGGCCTCCAAGGCGCCCCCCCCATTACCCTTGGGCTGCCGGTGCTGTCTTGGAGTCCGGCCTGGGTCGAGGACCGCTGCCCTTGGTCTGGGGCGGAGTCCGGCAGCCCCTCCCAGGAGACGGGAGTCAGCTGGAAGCGCTCCTGCGTCCTGCCGGCCTGGCTTTCAGGGCCTTCTTCTGCAAGGGGGCTCCTGCGCTCCCTCCAGGCGCTGCAGCTCCTGCAATGCCGGCTTTTGCCCCTGTTGAGCTGCGAGGAGAGGCTGGCAGGGCATCCGGGGGGGGGGGCTCCTCCAAGCAGGGCTCAGCCAGACCCTGGAGCAGCAGAGACCCCAGTCCCCAAAGCAGCCGTCTAGGAGACTGGGGGGGCAGGTTGGAAGAGGGCAGCCCCAAGGGAGCAGGGTTGCTCTGGGAGAGGCTGCGGCAGAGGCGGGCTCGGCCAAGCGGTTGGAGGGCGAACGCCCTGCCCTCAGCTGCCCCGCGGCCCTGGCTCGCTGCCCACCATCCATCCCGGCGCTCTGAGCAGAGTCACCAGCTGCTGGTGAAGCCGCCTCAGGACACCCAGGGCGGAAATGGGCTTTGGGGGGGGTGGGGCAGGCATTTTCTCATGAGGAGACCCTGGGCTAGGGGGTGGGTGGGGGTCTTAGGAAGCTCCTCCCTCTGGAGGAGGAGGATGAGGCATGCGCCTCTGTGGGGGGGGATGGCGTGGCTGGGGGAGACGGAGCCTTTGGGGAGCCTGCCAGCCCGCCCTCCCACAGCTGCCCGCCGTTTTCTGCCCCCTGCAGGTGGACGTGGAAGTGGAGGGCATGGACAAGGCCGGGAACTTCATCGGGTGGCTGCACATCGAGGGCGTCAACCTCTCGGTGGCGCTGGTGGAGCAGGCCCTCTCCAAGGTGCACTTCACGGCCGAGCGCAGCAACTACTACAAGCCCCTGGTGGTGGCCGAGGCCGCCGCCAAGCAGAAGAAGGAGAAGGTACCAGCCGGGCACTGGGGGGGTGAGGGTGGGTGGCCTCCCAGCAGGGCTGCTGCTGCTACTCAGAGCGGGGGGGGGGNGGGGGGGGGGAGCAGCGGTTGGGCAGCACCTGGGTCTGCCGGACTGGATGACCTACAAGGTCCCTTCCAACTCTGTCACTCGAGCAATTAGCTCCGGGGGTCTCGAAGGGGCCGGGGGAGCCCCTCTGGGAGAAAGCAGCGCCCCAAGGGAGGCGGGGCAGATGCTGGTGGCCCTCAGAAAGGGGCCAGATGGGGAGGAGGACCCACAGCTCATCCCTCTGGGGCCCCAAACGGGCCAAACTGGAAGAGGTGATCCGGCCTCCGGTTTCTGAGCACTATGGGTTGCGTGGTAGAGGACAGCGTGAGTTGCTAGAGGAGCAAGTGGCCGTCGTGGTCAGAGGGACCTTCGTGCACCTGCTGGGCCTGTCCCTGGACCGGGGGGGGGGAAGGGTCTTCAGACAGTCCCTGTGCCCTCCCAGTTGAATTCCTGCCATGCGCTGCACGTGGGGCTCCCCCAGGGCAGGCTGTTGCCTCACCCCACTGACACCCCCCCGCATCTCTCTTCCCCAGGTGTGGTCACAGTACGAAGAGCCCCCTGTGGAAGACGTGGTGACCACAGCCGAGGAGAAGGAACGCACGGCCAACTACAAGCCCGTCTTTGTGACGGAGGTCACCGATGACCTCCACTTCTACGTGCAGGACGTGGAGACAGGTGAGGGGCAGCTGGAGGGGGCTGGCCTTCTGCCCCACACCCGGTTTAGGGAGACAGGGACAGCTGGAGGCTCTGGGTGGGGAAGAGGGTCTCGGGGAGAGGGAGGGAGGGGAGGCCAGGTCATGAGTGGTCAATGGGGGCCTGGATCAGGTGAGGCTCAGAGGTCCACCAAGAAGCAGAGGTGGGCACAGGGGTCGGGGGATGACCAGGCTAGCGTGGGGGGGGTGGCTGTCCAGATGGCCGGCCTGACTTACTCTTCCCCCCCCCCCGGCAGGGACCCAGCTGGAGAAGTTGATGGAGAGCATGCGGGGCGAGATTGCTGGCTGCCCCCCTGTAGAAGGGGCCTACAGCCCTCGTCGTGGGGACTTCTGCATTGCCAAATTTGTGGATGGAGAATGGTATGCACAGAGACCCCCAGGGTCACCCAGAGACCCTCTTCCCCTCCCAGAGTGAGAAGCGACCCTTTGGCCAATCTTCCCTGCCGGGCCGGGCCGGCACCAGGCCAACCCCTTCCTCATCAGGAGCCTCGGACCCACTGCAGGACCTGGCCCTGCGGTGCCCTCCGAGCACAGCTGTACCCCTCTGACTTCCAGCCGATCGCCGGAGGGAGGGGCTGGCCTGGGCCAGTCTGGAGAAAGGTTGGGAAGCACAGCCGAGGGAGGGGGGGCTTGGGCTTTTTGAGGGGGGACCCATGAGCGGCCAGAGGGAGGAGCCAGTCCCTGGGGCCGGGGGGGGGGCTGCTGGAAGAGGGGGTGCGGGGGGGTTGCTGGGAAGGGAGGGGGGAGGGTCTCTGCTCGGTAGGCCCAGAGGTTGGACGGCCGTGGGCGAGGGAAGCAGAGAAGCGGGCAGAGTCTGGGCTGGCGGGTGAGGCCCCTCCCTGGGGAGAGGTCATGCCCAGGTGCCCCTCCTTCCCTCTCAGGTACCGGGCGCGGGTGGAGAAGGTGGAGTCCCTGGCCAAAGTGCACGTCTTCTACATCGACTACGGCAACGTGAGTAAGGGGGTGCAGGGGAGGGCCCCCCCTTGATCCTGAGCAGGAAGCAGCTGCAGCAGCGCCAAGCAGTGGAAGCAGCTGCTCAGGACAGGGGAGGCTCTGGGGCCAGAGAAACGGGGGGGGGGAAGAGGGGGTGTCGATGGGGCAGAAGCAGACTGAACGTCCCTCTGGGAGGCAGCCGAGGACTCTGCAGTCGGGGTGCTCATTCCCTACCACTGCCCCCCCGGGCAGAGAAGGGGCCCTGTAGGCTGAGAGGGGCCCGGGCAGGGGGGCTGGGGCAGCAGACCCCCAAAGGCCCCCAGTTGGGAGGAAGGGGAGAAGGGGCGCTGGGAACCCTCTGTCTTCTTAGGTGGGCCCAGCCAAGGGGGCAGAGGCGCCTGTGCTAGAAATCACGGGTGGGGATTTATGCCATTTTTGCCAGAGAAGCCCTCAAGTCATCTGTGGCGATGGAGACAAGCCCAGGGAAGATGACAGAGTGGGTCTGGGGTCCATAGGTGTGCCCCACCTGACTGGTTGGTCTTAGTCCTTGGAAAGAGCCCGTGGTCCCTCACAGCACCCCCTCCCCATTGTTCAGCCTCTGCCTGCCAAGATCCAGGGGGTGCCGCCTTCGGCCGCCATCTTGGCTGCTTGGAACAGCTGCGGCCGCAGCCGGGAGTCTGGGGGAGTGGACAGGCCGCTGCACCCACTAACCGCCTGCTTTCCTTCTCTCCCCCCCCCCACTTCAGAAGGAGACCCTGCCTTCCACCCGCCTGGCCACCCTGCCACAGGGCTTTGGCACCCGGGTGCTGCCCGCCCAGGCCACCGAATACAAGTTTGCCTTCATCCAGGTGCCTCAGGATGTAAGTCCAGGGAAGGAAGAGGGTGTCCTGTAGCCCCCCCCACCTGGGATGGCAGCTGAGCAGCAGAGAAAAGGTGGGGGATGGCAGGCAGCTGCACCCCCTTTTAACTTTTTAAAGTTGATTTATGCTTTTAATTGCTTTTGCATTTATGTTTAGGATGCTGTTACTTTGTAGTGCTGCATTCTGACGTTCCTTTCACGAGGGTTGGGGGGGCGTATCGTGCATTGCTTTCTTTCGGGGCTCTCACAGTTCACTGGAAGGCAGCCTCTCCGCGGGGAGCACCGCCATAAAGGGGGGCTCGAGGGGGCTCCCTCTGGCAGTGCCTGTCCCCCCTTCGGCAGACATGAGAGGGTGGCCCCCGTTCGGTACCACCAAACCCAGGCCACTCTGGGCCCCGTCTCTGGTCTGGCGCTCCGCGTCCCCTCTGCCCGCTTGACCAGCAGCGTCCTTCCCTGGCAGGAGGAGGCCCGAGCGGACGTGGTGGACAGTGCCGTGCGGGACATCCAGAACACGCAGTGCCTGCTGAACGTGGAGTACGCCGGGCCCGGCTGCACCCACGTCACGCTGCAGTTTGCCGACTCCAAGGCCGACGTGGGGCTGGGGCTGGTCAAGACGGGGCTGGTCATGGTGGAGCTCCGGAAGGAGAAGCAGTTCCAGAAAGTGGTGAGCCCTGCAGGGGGGGGCTTTGCGGGGGCGGGGGGAAGGGAGGGGCCCTGGAAAACGGGGCCTGGGGGCCAGCGGTCTCTGAGGCTGCCTCTCTCTTGCAGATGACGGAATACCTGAATGCGCAGGAAGCTGCCAAGAGCGCCCGAGTAAGTGAGCCAGCGGGCTTCCCCCCCCCATGCCCCCCCGGGAGGGGAGGGGGAAGCAAGCCCTGCCCGAGTGGGCAGGGGCTTCTTCCCCGGGGGCGGGGCTCATTCCACCGGCTTGTCTCCTTGCAGCTGAACCTGTGGCGTTACGGAGACTTTCGTGCTGACGATGCTGATGAATTTGGCTACAGCCGCTGAGACCCTCCACCTCACCCCCCGCCTCCCCACCCCCCACCACAGCCTCTGCCCACAGCTGGAGCCTGACGCCTGCAGGGGTGTGGGGAGGCGCTCTGACCTCCGGGGAGCAGGCCCTGCGAAGCAGGGGAGAAGCTCTCCCCCCAAACCCCCAGAAGCTGCACCCGGCCTCTTTATGGGCAAGCAGGAAATGTGATGTATGTCAAGCTTTGGAAGCAAATAAAAGTAGTGAGAAGCTGGGCCAGGCGATGTCTTTTTGGCTGGGGGGTGGGGGGGGGCACTGGGCTGTAGCTTCCCTGCGCACACACAGACACACAGCCCGGCTGGGATTGCACCAGGTGGGGGGGTGGCTCAAGGTCCCTTTGCACCTCTTGTGGGGGGCCCTTAAATTATTTCTGTTTTATTTATTGATTTATATTTCACCTTTCTGAGCCTCCCATCTCCCTCAAAGAGGGACACTGCATAAACCGGGGTTCATTTGATCAAAGGTTTGGTGTGTTGTACAGGCTCTTGCTCTCCCCCCCCGAAGATGAGGCTGCTGCCCCCCCTTCAGTCCAGCCGGGGCTTTGGAAGAGGCCCTTTGCCCAAGAGGCTCCATCCTCTTGAGGGGGGGGTGCTGTGTCTTTGATGAGGGAAGGGGCTCCAGCTGCCCCTCCACAAACCCTGGGGGTCTTTGAGCCGGAGAAGGGGTCTGCAGTCACGCTGCTCCCCAAAACTATTCCAAGGAGCCAGCGGGAATCCAGGGGCGTCTGGGGTCGGACAAGCTCAGAAGCCGTCCTGAAAACTCTGGGCAGCTGCTGGCTCTCGGCCAGACGAGGAGCCCCCTTTATGAGGAGGAGGGGGGCTCGGCTGTTTGGCCCCACATGAAGGGGTAGGGGCCCCTTCTGCGTTGGTGGGTCGGTTCCCACATCCACTCCTTGTTGGGTGGGGGCCCAACCGGTGCGCCTTCCTCCCTGGACGGGCAGCTGATTCCCAGACAGGCCGATGGGCCGCCTCCATCCCGGCTGCCACGTCTCAGGCGTAGAAGTAGCCCCAGCGAATGAACGGGGGGGGGGCTTTTACAGCAGGGGCTATGCAGGAAGGGACAGATGGAGCATTTGCCTCTTTCCACTCAGCCCTGGGGCGCCCCATTTGGCACCGGCTGTAGGCAGCAATCGTGGCGAGGTCACCTCCCCTAAGGGGCAGGGTTGGCATTTGGGGTGAGGGGGACCCCCCAGCATGGCGCAAAACAGCACTTCATTGGCCATTGGGGGTGTTCCTCTGGCCCCCAGCCCCTCCAGGGCGCTCTTCCCAGAGAGATTGGCTCAACCGGGCGCCAGGAGTTCCGGTCCCATCAGCTGGCGCGGAGTAGGTTGAGGCACAGCAGGGCAGAGTTTTGACCACTAAAGCCGCCGAGAGTGCACTGAAGGATTGGCTGGAGTAGGGGCTGGTGCGAGAGGGAGGGAAGGACCTCGGCCCCTGCGGCGGAAAGGATTAATTTTCAATTGACTTTCAGCGCTGGGCTTGGAAGAGGAGGAATTGCTCCCCCCAAAGGGACTGAAAATGGAGAGGAGGCCAGAGAAGCTTCGCCCCGGATCACGATGGTCACGATGGCCTTTCAAAGGGGGGGGGGATGTCCTGTGGGGGGGAGGGGCAGGAGGAGGACATAGGCAAGGGAAGGTGCCGGCCTGGCTGCTGTCCATGGTGCTGATCCAGCAGAACAGGGCGCTGCTCCCTGTTGCTCCTTGGGAGGGGGGGAGCTGTGGCAGAGCAGGCCCCACGGGATGGGGGGGGAGGACTGGGGGCTCCGAGAACCAGAGCTGGCCTTTGTGCTGGGTTGTGCAGGCCGGCCTCTCTCTGCCACAGACACTGGTGCCTTGTGTGACTTTGCAGGGCTGATGCGCACGCACGTGTCACACAGAGAGAGGGAGCTCCATGGCGACCCCGTGGGCACCCCTTCCAAGGGTTTGCAAATACTATTCCAATTACAGTGATTTGATTGTACTAATTATTGAAACATGTCAGCCACTGCGGTGTCCTGGAATTAATTATGTTCAGAATAAATGAAACCCAAAGAGTTCATCAGGAACAAGCAGCGTGCAGCCTGCCAGCACCCACGGCCTTCCCGACTCACCCTCTCCCTCCCTCCCTCCCCCCCACCAGAGAAAGGCTGGGATGGCCACTTGGGAAAAACCCCTATCTGTAGAAGGGCCTGGAGGGGGGCAGGCCAGCTCTGCATGGAAACAGCTGCCCCCGCACCTCCCCCCCCCCGGTTTGTGTGGCTTTTCCAACTCCCCTCTGAGACCGCCTTCTTCCAGGGAGGGGGGCTATCCAGATTCTGCCTTGTTCCGAGGGAAGGCCTGGAGCTAAGAGCCCAGAGAGCCCCTGGCCTCTGCGCCCCAAACTCCTCGTCCTGAGGTGGGATCCTGGGGTGCAGCCAGGCAATTGGAGGGGAGCATTCTGGCCAGCCCATCTCTCTGATGGACCAAGAAGCCCCCCCCCCACCGGTGGCCATTGCTCTTGGACCCGGAGCCCACTCAGGCTTGGTTGGAAACTGTTAGGAAAATCCTTTGTATTGTGCACCAGTTGTACCCCTTCCTGGCCCACGGGGCTCTGCTCACAGTCACCTCCAGAGTGGATTCCTGTAGCACTTTGTACACGGGGCTGCCCTTGTAGAGTGTCTGGAAATTTCAGCAGCAGGTGCAGATCATAGCTGCACTCGCGTGTGCCTCTAGGGTGGCAGGTGTCACACCTGTTCCACACACTTCATTGGCTGCCAGTTACTTCCAGGTGCAACTCTAGGTGCTGGTCTTGACCTCTAAAGCCCTCATCTGACCAGGGTATTTGAAAGACCGTCTCTTCCCATCGTGTCCAGAAGGAGAACAGGTGGCGGGTCCCACCTGCTAAAGAGCTTCCGTCTAATGAGACCCAGGCAAGGTGCCTTCCCAGCTGTGCCCACCACCCTCTGGGCCACAACCTCCCCCCAGGAGAGTTTAGCCCCCTCCCTCTCGATCTTTCAGAAGAAAGACATCGTTCTTCCGGCAATTTTGGGGATCCCTGGGGAACCTGCAGGTTGGTTGTGTTGTGTGTAAGTGGGCGTTCTCCCACAAATTCAGTTTTATTATCTCATTCATCTTGTTTGTAATTATTCTTTACAGTGTTTTAAACAGTTGTGATACTGTATTAACTATTGGCTGTATGCCTCCCAGCTATATAGATAAATCAAGCCATGTGTACAAATCAAGAAATAAACCCAGAAGGTATTGTGAGTGAAGCCAGTGGCAAACCATTAATGAGCTGTTGCCAAAAAAAGATGTTACAAACCTGATTTAATCCTGGCTTAAGTGTGGGCAGACGTGACCTTGGAAAGGAAGCAGAAACTGCCTGCTTGCTGAAGGAGAAAAAACGGTGTTGTCAGGCAAGGGAGGATAAAACTGTCAGCTCAGGCAGAAAGTGCTCCGGGCTGGTGGAAGTGCTAAGCGATGGCAGACGCCCTTGGGAAGCCAGAGCGAGTCCCGTCTCCCCAGCGCCTCTCCCTCCGGCCCTTTCTCCGGTTCAGGCCACGGCCTTCAGCCCGCCACAAGTGTCCCCACTCCCAGGCAGAGGCTAGAATCCCATCAAATACTCTGCGAGGCTGGTTAAATGCGTGTTGTATTTTGCATGTGCACATAGGACACCTCTGGCCGCTTCAGGCTTCTCTTTTGCCTCCAATAAACCAATTTCCACTCCTCCTATCACAGAATCACAGAATCTGAGAGCTTGAAGGGACCTAAGAGGCCATCAAGCCCCTGCACACTGCGGGATTCCCCACGCTGTCACCCACAGAGGACCCCCCACAATCTCTGGGTGAGCAGACCCAAGGATGCCGTCCCCTCCTCAGGAATTAAAGATTCAAACGTTCCAGTTAACTACCCACAGCGTTGCTTCCATCACCTTGATGGGACCTTCAGGATCTAACCAATTAAATCCACTTGGGTGCTTAGAATATTCCTCACCCGCTAATGATCCTTCTCCGAGCCATTCCTCCCCAGCAGGAGGACGGGTCCGCTGAAGGGGCTGCCAGATGGCCACTGCAGAGCCATAACGGCAGGAAAAATATGCTTTGCCACGTTCCTGCCAAGGCGTAATCCGGGCTCTTACTCATCTTTGGCTGAGTTCACTCACTGTCTTCCCCTCAGCCGCACCCCAGGCGTCTCTTCTTGGGCTTCGTCTCCCAAGAGCCCCCCACCCCCACCGAGACAGTGAGAGGCCACATGGAAGCAAGCCTGGATAAGCCCTCACCACAAACCCACTCCAGACCACGGACACAGAAAACCCCCATCAGGTCCTCAGGAAAACGACCAGCCCCAACCAGTCAGGCTGGCCACGGACTGAGGGTGCTGTCCACACTCCACTCCAGCCGGATCCAACTGCCCTGGGACAGAAACTAGATCTGGTGGGCCGCTGGCTTGGTGCCCAGGCAGCCTGTGGGGCTTCCCTTCTTTCCTGGCCCTCGGGGGTGGGGCGTGGGGTGGGGCGAGAGCTGCCACTGGTCAGCTAGCCTGAGCCCTCTGCTCCTCAGCTGGCTCGGACACCCCTTTAGCCAGTTCTGCACCTGAACCCAGGTGACTCATGGTGGAAGCTGATCTCGTGGCACCAAAGTTGGGTGGAGCCTTCACGGTGCCCACCCAACAGTGCGACTAAGGGCAGCCGTCTGCCCACTAAGTTTATGTCCGGCTGTGGATCCGGCCTGGATGGCTGAGGGGGACTTTCCTGTTCAGGGATTGCATGATTCTGTGTCTGTCTATCTACCCAGCTTCCTCTTTTTTTTTGCACAGCTGAGATGCCTCCTGATCCTGGAAGACCAGCCAGCTTTTCAGCAGCTCTCTGAACATTTTCCAAGGGGGAACCCTAGGGATCCCTGGAGGGGAAGCTGCTCCGGAGGGCAGGTTCCAGGACAGGTTCCAGGACAGAACCGGCCGGCCTTCCAGCTTCCAATAAACGGCAGGGGTTAACCAAAGGGACCCTCAGTCCCAATCCGGGCAGAAAGACAGCCTGACTGACGGCCTCAGAAGCTGCTGAGAGATCAAGAACCAGGATGAATGCATCGCTCAGAAAAGAGACGGATTCAGTAACCAGATTGTGCAGTTATTTGAATTCTATTTATTTACTAAATAATGTTCAATGATTTACAAAACGGTTCGGTTTTTATGGTTTGCAGATAGTAATGGACAATAAAATACAATGTGAGTGATCTTTTCTACAACTAGTCTCAGGTCATAAAATAGCTCTTTTTTTCAAATATTTCGTAAATGTACAGATCTTAGGATAGATTAATGTAAGTAAAATGAGGTTCACTTTTTCTTAGACGACCGGTTTCCACCCTAAATTCTTTTTACAACTCTGCTTCTTCTAGTTATCTGCGCTCACATCCTCAATTTATGGTTATTTAAACAGCCTGATTTTCTCCGCTTCTGGAATCTCCCTCGCCTTCCCAAGATGCTTTGCAGAACTGCTTCGCTCTCTCTTTTCCCATCACTATAAAAATTATGTTTATGTTTCAAATAGTAAATTTATGCAACGGTTCCTACCAAAACATCACATTAGCTCCTTCAAAATAGCAGGTTCCTGTCCTGAGCGACATTCTCACAGCACAGAGGAGGTCCCGATTTGACGGAACGCCGTGGGTCAATTCAGACCCAATTATGGGTTTCCTTCATTGGGGGAGGGGCTGCCTTCCCTGCCCACCTGAGCCTCCAATCCCATTAGCCAAGGCAGCTTAAGAAGCAGCAAGGAAGAAGCAGCTTCTGGGTGGGGGGAGAGGCCCCCCCTCCTCAGAGACAAGGCTTCTGCCTTTCTCCAGAGCTTTGAGTCCAGAGGACACCTGGAAGGTTGCCGGCCGGGGACTTTGGTGAAGCCCCCTGGAACAGAAGTCCTGGGGGGGGGGAAGGGAGCTGCAGGAGGGGCCCTGGAGGAAGGGGGGAAGCCCCTGTGCCCCAGAGCTCATTCCGAGGATGCTGGGTGGGGCAAAGGGGCATGGAACTGGGGAATCCGCTGAGCTCCATCCTGGAGGTCACACCGACCCAGAGTGGGCGCCTGGGGCACCACCGCCTCCCCTTTGCAGGCTGGGGCCAAGGGACAAGAGCTCCAGGCCCTCTGCCCACCACCTGGCACTGCCCAACAACATGCTGGCAAAGTTGCAAAGGAATTGCTAGAAAAGAATGATGTTCATGGAATAAGATGCATTTTGTTTTTCTGTTTTTTTTAAAAAATCCCCACTGTCTTATAAAGTCCTGCCCCAGGGCCTCACGGCTGCCCACAGAGGGCCTTAGTGACCACTGGGGCAGGCCTGGAACAAGCCGGGGGTCGACTCTGGCTGCCGAATGCCCCCGTGGAAATGGGTGGGGGGAGCCGGGGTGCCTGGTGGAAGAAGGAGGGCTGGGCCGCTTCATGGCAGGAGACAGAAGAAGAGAGACGATGAAGGGGGAGGGAACCAAAAAGGCCCCCTCTGGATGGATGGATGGATGGATGGATGGATGGATGGATGGATGGATGGATGGATGGATGGATGGATGGACCAAGGAGGTCGAGGGCCATTTGGTCCTGCACAGGGGGGGCTAAGCCAGAAGACACCAGGGCCCTGAACTGGCCTTCCTGGAAGAAGGAAGGGGGTGCGGGTGGGGTCTTTGCTCCCAGCAGAACGGGAGGGCAGGATGGCCCTTTGGTGGGGCCGTGTAGCCAGGGGGGGGGCGCCCAGGGTGGGCTGCTGGCTTGCACTGCAGGGGTTAAGGCTGGACGTTCAGGGCCAGGCAGCATTTGTGATGCTCTTGTTACTTGCTGTTTTTTATTTGTGCGCCATAGAATCCCTGAAGTGAAATGGATATCTATATATAGATAAATATTTATAAAAAGGGAAATTATACACACAGAACTGTTCCAGAGGCCCTTTGGGGCCTGGTGACCTCTTGCTGGTTTGGGCCGGTTGCTAATTGTGTGTGACAGGTAAAGTGATGTTGATTGTAATTTAATTTTGTATTGATACGGTGGGGGTGGGGCTATTTCTTTTTTACTGGGGTCGTCTTAATCCTGAGCTACGAGTGTTGCTGTTTCAGACTTACCGAGCGGGCTTTATTATGAATAGATTTATGTTATATTGTGGACATTTTAATTCAGTTGTGAACTGCCGTAAAGCTCTATGGGGATGGCAGCGTTTCAATCCAATTCTGTTCGAGACAGGGGGAAGGGAAGGTGTGAAGACCGAGGTGGGGAGAGGGTGTGGGGAGGTGGGGGCCACGGGGGTCCCTGTTTCCCATGCTGGCTCCTGGGCACGTGGTGCCTGCAGAGGCTGGCAGGTGGAGGGCGATGGGGAGGGCAGCGGAGAAGCACCATCTGCTGCAGAGCTGCCAGCCCCACCAGGCCAGAGGCAGCAGGAAAGGAGACCGGGTGGCTTCAGACATGAGGCTTTCTGCTTTTGCACACACCAGGGGGGGGAACGTGCACCTGGCCGGGGGGTGCAGGAGGGGAACAGCGGGGCCTGACATTCAGAAAGCCAGGGAGCGGGCCAGGGGCCCAGTGTGTGGCCCTAAAGGCGCGCCCCCTGGAAGAGCCAGGCATTGTCCTTGCCAGCAGCCCCGGGTGGGAAGAGAGGCCGGGAGCTCTGTGCCCGGCCCCGCCCTCTCCGGTGACCCCTCCTTGCCCAGGGTCTCTGTCCTGGTTACTGCCGCTTCCTTTCCTGGGGGCCCGGCTGCTGCCCCCCAAAGGGAGGGGAGGTGGAGCAGCTACCAGCCTCACAAATTAGGGTCGCCATGTTGACTCTCTGGGAGCTGGAAACCATGTCTGGGAATTCTGGGGGAGGGAGGGGGAGGGGCGTTTCTTCATGAACACCTGACAATGAAATGTAGGTTCTCCTGCTTGAGCGGGGGGGGGGGGGGCTGGACTAGAAGACCTCCAAGGTCCCTTCCAGCTCTATTCTATTCTAAAGGATGTACTCCTCCCGGGCAGGGCCCGGTTGGCCTCCAGCCTCTCTCCTGCAAATGGAAGGTAAGTGCCAGGTGGCTGCAGAGAGCCTGGCTGGGGGGCACCAAGGAGAGCCACCTGGGGTGATGGGCGGAAGCTGTGCGCTGGGCAGCACCTCAGGGCAGAGAGGCAAGAGGAGCCGGGTGGCTGCCCCATTTCCCTGCCCTCCTCATTGCCCGGCCGTGGGGCGGACAACCCTCAGAGAGCCTGGCATGGGGCACCTGCTGGCCGAAGAGCAGCCCCCCCTCCTCCCTCCTGTTGCCCGCCTGCCCCGTGGCTGCCAGCGCTTCCAGGAGTCTGGGATTTAATGCAGGCTGGCAAATCTAAACTGCCCATAAAGGAGTCACCCAAATCGCTCAGTTGGCAGGAAAGCTCATCCGCAGGTCACTGGATCAGCAGCCACGCTCCTCTCCCTGGTGGCTCCCGGGGGCTTCGTAGCCCCCACCCCCGCATATTCTCACAGCCCAGCTGGCAGCCCTGTGCCTCCCCCCCCCACTGTGCTTACAAAGCCAGAGAGCCCTATCGTGCGGGGGGGGGGCTTCCCACAGCCAGGCCGGGAGAAGAAGGGGGCTGCTGCTGCCGCCCTCCCTCTTGCCAAATGCCTCCCCCCCCCACGGCCCCTCTCCTCCAGCCCCTCCGGAAAAGGGAATGGAGATTGTGGTGGGCTGCTCTCCTGCCCCCTCCCCTCCCCACGTCTCCCCGGGAGAGGCTCCTTCTCCAGCTGCGAGGGGATCCCCGCGTTCCTTGGGTGGGCAAAGTCTTGGCAGAGCGGCCGCCCCCCCCCCCCCGAGGCTCTCTGGGTGGCTGGTTCAGCACAGCCACCGCAGGCTGATTCCCGGCCTCCTTGGGGGTCCATTTCCTTCCTTGGGCAGCAGCAGCAGCAGCCTGAGATCTGCCCCCCCCCCGCAGCTCCCGGCTTCCTCGGGGGGCATCGGGGGCCCCGCTCCCCTTTCCGTGCCTATCGGCGGCGCCCCGGCCCCTCTGCGCCCCGCCGCCGGGGATGCCGCTGCGGCCTCTTCCTCGCCGCCTGAGCCCCGCGCTGCTCTCGGGTTGCCCCTCCAGGAAGGGCGGGTGCGAGGCGCGGCCCGGCGTCCCTGGCGGGGGGGGCAGTTGGGGGGTTCAGGGCTCTCGGGGTGGCCTTTCTGCGGGATTGGAGACCAGCTGCGGGGTTCCACTCATTCGTCGCTTTTCCTGCGGGGCTCGGAGCCCCAACCGAGGAGCGGCGGCCTCTCCTTCCCCGGCCGGCCCAGGCCCAGGCCCAGACCGGAGGGCCGACTCGCCAGCAGCGCCGCGGATCCTGCCCTGCCCGCAGGCGGCACCCGGAGGCCCCGGGCAGGAGGGCGCGTCTGTGCTCGGGGCGGCCGCTCCGAGAGCCCGTGGGAGTCTGTCCTCCAGCCGCCCCCCTCGGGCGGGATCAGCTCGGCGGGAGGGGCTCCTGCCGCCGCCCCGCTCCCCGCCGCCTGGTGCCGTAGCCGAGCCGCTCCCCTGCCCTGCCCTCCCGTCGCCCCGCCGCCGCTCGCAGGCTGCCCGCCGAGCCCGCCCCCCTCAAGCCATGGCAGTATTTGCGTGGAAAAGAAGACCCCCGCCCGCTCTTCGTCCAGAAGCGAGAGCAAAGCAGCTCCGCCCCCTTGAAAGAAGCTGCTACCAAAGCAGTGACAAGAAGCCAGTGAAGCTCTAGAAAGAAAACCATAAAAGAAAACCTTTGTAGCTGAGGGTTGAGCTGGGGGGGCCCTTGGCGCTCTCTCTGGGCCGGGTGGTTTCCTTGACCCCCCCCCCCTAGGGAACCGCATCAGTGCTGGAAGGGAGGAGGAGGACTGGGGGGTCCTCGGTGCTCTCTAGGTCAGCTGTTTCCTTGCAGATGTTTCATGACCCAGCTAGGGAACATCATCAGGGCTACCATACCAGAAAACTCAACATAAACACTGGGCTGGGGGAGGCCGAAGAGGAAGGACTCCTCAGCTCACCCCAGAAGCTCCATCCCAGTTGCAGGGGGAGCTGACCAGCCCAGAGGTGGCTGAATGTGACCCCCCCCTGCTCCCCCATACAGGGCACAGTATTCTGGAAGTTTTCCAGATTTGATAAGAAAATAGGTGGAAAGCACCAGGCGCCCTTTTCTCCCTCATTCAAAGCACCTAATTTGAATTTCCTCCCCAAGCTTTGCGAGCATAATTCACAACCGGGACTCTGCACCCCCTTGCACCCACCCAGACCCACCCCTGACTGGAAGCCCAGCGCCTCTGCCTCAGTGGCCTCTGCCTACTCCCAGTTCTGCAACGGCCCATCTGTTTGCAGATGTTTACTACCAACTTAGTGTGTCAGGCCCTCCTTGTGTTTCTAAATATTCTTTTTCTTCCTTCATGGACAGCATAAAAAGGGATACAGAACAGTAAAACACCCACACTAATGTAATATTCTGAAATGCAAATACAACATGCTAGTATTAACACCAAATCTATAAAACCAAGGCTGGGACTTAAAATGTACACACACACACACACACACACACACACACACACACACACTTCATTTGTTTAATGCAGTGAAATGGCAACAATGTGGATAACAATATACAGTATAACCAATCATCTTCCAGACTTTCACAAGCAAATAAGTAGTTAACTATTTATTGGGATGAATTCTGAAGATATGCTCTGTCTGATTGCTCTAATTATGGTTGAGGGTTTCATAGAACGCAGGTGAACATCGGAGTCAGAAGAACAGCAGAGAAAAAGAATAAGCAGATTAATGTCCCACATGGACATACCAAGTCATTTTAAGGACTTTGCTTATAACTTCCCTTCCAGAACATGAGCAAATGGTTTGCCTCCGTTGAGATGTTCCAGATGCTTCAAGATCCCAGTTGGTTCAAAACCCAAGGGAGCCCTGCTGAAGGACACACACACACACACACACACACACACACTGGGGGGGAGGCTGGCATGGAGTTCCTGGCCTTTGTAGCTGCCTCCATCCGCCTGGTGAAAGCCTGAATCTAGCTGATATCCTAGGAGTTGCCATAGTTACTCACCTTTTGCATAGGGCAGCCTTGCCTTTTGCTGATAAATTTATCAGAGAAAAATTAGACTAATCTAGCTGGCTGAAGGATCGATCTGAAGCAAGAGTTTAATGCATTAAGTCACAATGCAGTTTTGATTTTTGTTACTCCTGCAAGGGGGGGGGCGCATTTGGGACACCCCGAGGCACCAAAAGCTGTTTTCCAGGAACTTATTTTGAAAGGCTTTCATCACTGGGATTCCTCTGTCTGGTCGTGTCTGTGCACCATAGAAGAGTAGGTAGCACTTGGGCCTTTTAAAAACTCTAAACGTTACTCGGAGAATAAAGAAAATAATCAACAACATCTCTGAAGGATTAAAGTGAACAAGGGAGGAAGAAAACAACAACAGCACACTGCCCTTCCTGGATATCCCCCTCAAGAGAGGAAACAACAGCAAATTAGAAGCACAAAATCCACTGAAACGCCACCCACATTAACCAAGTGCTCCATTACCAAAGTGCCACCCGCCTCCCACCAGAGGGGCTGTGCAAGAGCCCTTATTCAGACGGGCACAAATGCACTGCAGCAACTCAGAACAGCAGAAAAAGGAAGCAGGCAGCCTACACAACATCTTGGATACTCACACAACTCTATCAGGAAGCGCCTGGCCACTCAGCCCAGCCCAGCACAACCAACAAAATCTACGCAAAGGATAACCTTGTCGTACATCAAGAACATCTCGGGAACAGCCAACAGACGATGGCAACCAGACGGCATCACCGTCGCCCACGAGAGCCCTCCGAAACCGCTTAAATAAACCAAGAGGCTCGGCAGCTCCAGAAGAAAAAAACTGTAAGGACTGTAACGGCCACCGTGAAGACTAGCTGGGCACATCCATGAACCCCAAGGAGCCGTCGGAAGAGGCAACAAAAACTCCTGAATCAAACAATACACGGACAGACTCAGCCTTCATTTCAGCTGAGAAGCTGTGAGCATCCTAGGCCAGTGCTGGCGAACCTTTTAGAGACCCAGTGCCCAAAAACTGGCCCCACGGTGGGACAAGGACTCTGAAGTTCAGATGCTGGGGGGGGGGAGGGCTTATGCATTTGCAGGGCAAGAGGCACCTACCAGGCTCTCGCTTAAGAGATCTAAATCCCCCACTCCAGGTGAAAAATGTCCACTTTCCAGGGGGCTTTATGGGTCACAAAATGACCCGCGCTCTCTGCTCCCCAGCTCCGTGGACTGTGGCTGCCCCCCTTCCAATGTGGGCTGTTGGGCTGGTGGTGAAAGCTTGTAGCGAACAGTTGGCAGCCGGTAAGAGTTGCCATCTGCCAAATCGTAACACCCAAAATGTGCCAGGAACTTTTAACGGGCCTGCTCAACGTTTTGGTGGGAAAGTCCCGCAAGGGAGTCCACACAGCCCTCCGTGGAGACGCCCCATTTCTTCCTCCGAGAGAGGCGGCTGCCCGAATGAGCAAAGGAGGAGCGTGAACAGGAGGGGAACTGCAGTTCACTCTTTGCAGGACGGCCCTCGAGGCTGCAATGGTTGCCGCTGTTGTTAGATTTGTGTTCCTTTTCACACACACACACGTACCACACATACCTCCTGCCTCCTATTTTGGCAAAGAACGGAGTGGTTCACCTACAGACCGGATGCAAAGGAGGCAGAGAGGAGCTCTCCCCCAGCCCCAAAAGGACCCTCCCCACTCTTCCTTTGACACAAGCAAAGAAGCCCCTCGGTGGCTTTTGGCCTCCCTTCTGTGCACTGGCCTTTTGGGCTTCCTTCCCGCAGCCGCGTACTGCTTCCGGGTCCATTTCCCTAAGGAGGGTGTCCAACATCCTTCCATCACATCTCCAGGTGGACTCCTAGCTCAGTTGCCCCCCCCCGCCCCACCACTGTTTCCCAGACTGCCCCCTTTTGGGTCCTCCTTGGACGGCTGTGGTTGTGTGTGTCCATGAACCTATTTCTGAGAGGTTCTCAGCCCTCCCCTGATAACAGAGCTGGGAGGGACCTTGGAGGTCTTCTAGTCCAACCCCCTGCTCAGGCAGGAGACCGGCCTAGACCATTTGGGACAAGTGGCTGTCCAGCCTCTCCTTAAAAGCCTCCTGGGATGGAGCACCCACAGCTTCTGGAGGCAAAAGCCATTGGACACCTCAGCGTACTGAAATGATTTTCAGGGCACCCCAGTTTCCTCTTCAGTGGGGGACCCCCAAGAGGCAGCCGAGGGAGGTGTCCTTCTAAAGCTCCTGGAGCTTTCCCACCTCCCCGATGCTCGGCCATCCTCAGCCTCCGGAGTCAGGGCAAGGCAAGAGGGCTGCTCAGCTCTTCTGGAAACGGAAAGTCAGTCAGAGTGGAAATGCCGGTTAGGGGGAGAATCCAAGATCACCTGGGAGAAATGGTGTAACGTGCCGAATGCATTGAACCCCAGGGAAAACCTGGAAAGGAGGGGGGGGACGAGAGGGGCAGCACCACAGGTGGTTTTTCAGGAGGCAGCTGGACTTTCTTGTTTTTTCTTCGAAGATGTTTCGCCTCTCATCCCAGAAGCTTCTTCAGTTCTGACCGGATGGTGGGGGAATGGAAGGATTTGTACTCTTTGCAGTCAGCTGGCCATGTGCCCTTTTTTGGAGGGGGGTCGTTGAGGCCACCTGGAGGTTTACCTGCGTCCTCAGGGTCACCTGAGTGGTGCAAATGGGGGTGGAGCCTCCTTGGCTGCAGGAGGGGCAGAGAAACCCGCCACCGAAGCAGCCGGCAAGGACTCCGACCAGAAGCAGGAAGGAGGAGGAGGAGTCTGGACACGGACCAGGCCGTGGGTGAAGGAAAACGTGTAATGCAAAACGATGACTGACAAATGAGGAATTGCGGAAAAGGAGATTTGCAGAGACAGCCGTCAGGGAACAGCTCAGAGGACAAGGGGCCAATTTTGATGGAAATAAAAACATATTTTGGAAGCTGGGGAAGAGGAGGACGCGAGGAGCCTCCAGCTGAATGAATGGGATTAAGAATAAAAGCCTTGAAATCATTTTAGGGGAAATTAAAATGAGAAAACGCTGGGAGGAGGATTTCGGAGATCTGTATAGAAATTAGAGAAATATTCTGAACCGTTGAATTGAAATGAATGCTATAAATATTTCATCCAAGAAAATACGGAGGGAAGAAAGTCACAGAAGAGAAGGCTGGAGAAGGGCTGCAGGGAAGAAAGGAGGGACTGGGGAAATGGGGGGTGGGGGGGCTCAGGTATCGGGTGTGTGTGTGGGGGGGGAGGAAGCCAGAGGGAGGCAGGAGTCGGCCTGACCAGGAGGGACCCCAGCAGAAACTGGGAGCAGGTTGCCAAGAACTACACCAGCAGGTCAGAGACAGTTTGCTGCAGCTTTGTTAATACAGGCAGTCCTCAACTTACGACCACAATGGAGCCCGAAATTTCTGTTGCTAAGCGAGACATTTGTTCAGTGAGCTTTGCCCCATTTTATGACTTTTCTTGCCAGAGTTGTTAAGTGAATCACTGCAGGTGTTAAAAGGGAGTGGCAGGGTGGTTAAGTGAATCCGTCTTCCCCCGCTGGCTTTGCTCATCAGAAGGTCGCAAAAGGGGATCACGTGACACCCCCCCCGGGGACGCGGCGACCGTCATAAATAGGAGCCGGTTGCCAGGCACCTGAATTTTGATTACGTGACCACGGGGATGGCTGCAGCGGTCATAAGTGTGAAAAGCGGTCGCAACTCACTTTTTCCAGGGCTGCTGTAACTTTGAACTGTCACTAGACCAAGTGTTGTAAATTGAGGACTAGCTGTGTGAAGAGTACAATGTGTGAATTATGGAGTGTTGGAGGGAAATGTGGAGCTGAGCAGGGCTACTCCTCCCTGGGACGTGGACGGTGCGCCGTGGAGAGGGGGGGCGGGGCAGGGAGGAATAAACGTCCCAGGCCCGCTGGGTCCCCCCCCCCCAGACAGGAGTGGGTGTCTGGAATGCCCTGACTTTGGGGATCAGGGCTTAGCTGCACCCCTGAATGCAGGCGATGCCGCGTCCTCGGCCGGCCAAGGGTAAACAAATGCAAGGGGCCTTTTACGCAGTGGAAAACAAATGCGGCCGAGACTGTGGTAATTGTGTCTGACAGGAAAAACAGAGTAAATAGTTGCTAGTTATGCACACATGATGGAACAATTAGAGCAAGTAAATGAATTTGTGTAACACAGTGAAAAGTTTATTAAAGATGGGGAAATAGAGACATTTTGAGATTTCAAATGCTTGGGGAAAAGCGGCAGTCAGCGAATTAATGTCGAAAGAGGCACAAAACATCAGTCTGGCAGAATCTCCCCCTGCCCCTCCTTCCTTCCTTCCTACGGGGGGGGGG
>NW_015386944.1:261434-268393 GCF_001527695.2 Protobothrops mucrosquamatus
CTTCTCCTTCTCCTTCTCCTTCTCCTTCTCCTTCTCCTTCTCCTTCTCCTTCTCCTCCTTCTCCTTCTCCTTCTCCTTCTCCTTCTCCTTCTCCTTCTCCTTCTTTTCTTCTTCTTCTAATCCCTCCTGTAAAATCACTGATGCATTTTATTGTTGCTGCTGTTGTTTGTTATATAGTTCAAAAACAAAACATGGTTCTAAAAAAATAGCAAAGTTCAAAAGGCGATTTATGAAGTGCTGTGTGGGTGTCCTGGAAACAAGGAGAGCAAAAAAAAAAAAAGGTGGGGATAAGAGACTCAATTGTTTGGGCGATTTGGCTTTTCTATCTTACTATTTCTTACCAGGAAACCAAGCGGGGGGGGGGGTGAGTGATCAGAAAGCAACCCCCACCCACTACCTGAATGTCCTTGGGGTCCAAGCTAGTAGAGGGAGGAGAGGGGAAGTTGGGGGGGGAACAGCCAAGGACTATATAAAGTCCTCCCCCTCCCGTCCCAGGAATGGCTGGGCGAAGGGTGGCAGGCAGAACCCCCATTCGGTTTGCTGCTCTGGGATGCCACCTGTGCCCCCCCAAGAGGACCAGGGCAGCCCCTCTTCCTGCCTGCCAGCCTTGCCAGCCCCAGGGAACACCTCTGGGGCCGGGTGTACAAGAGCCCTCAGCTGCCCAGCAACCGAAGGGGAAGGCCACCGTTTCAAGGTGTGGTTGTCATCCCAGCCAGCGAGACCATCGCTTCCCTGCTGCAAAGTTCCAGAGGTGGGAGCGCTCTCTCTGGAGGAGCACAAAGACGCCTCTCCCCCAAGGTCGGGGAGGGGAGGTGTTGGCAGAGCCGTGGGGGGGGGGTGACTCTCGAGGTCGTCTTCGTCGTGCTTCCTCGAACCTTTTGGGTGCCTCCGGTGGACCGGGAGGACCGTCCTCTCCCCGTACTCCGCCACTGGGGAACGGAGCTGGAGACTGGGTTCCCGTGACGGTCCGGTAGTCGGAGTTCGTCGTCGTTGGATATTCGGGGGGGGGGGCACCACTGTAGTACGTGCCGGTGGGATCCGACTCCTGTCCAGCTTAGATCCCCCTCCTGGGCAGCAATGGATCGGCACGCTCCCAAGTGCTGATAGGGGCCAGAGCCAGCGGGCAATGCCAGGGTGCAAGGGGCCTTCTCAGCCATAGAAGGAGCCTGGTAGGAGCGGTCAAGGGCCTCTGCAACGGAGGGGGTGGGTAATCTGCACCTCCCAGGCAGTGGAGGGAGACTGAGGGATCTGCCCCAGATGTGCTGCAACTGCTGACAAACCAGATGGGCTTCTCCACAACTGGCCGAAGCAGCTGGACGTACTCCTGTACAGAAGAAGGGAAGAGCCCCCACCAGCACTCCCCCCCAGACCGAATAAAAGGGTGACAGCTCAGCCCCCCAGCAGGGTTCCCAGAAGGCCCATCGGGTCACCCTCTCCTCCTGCCCCCTCCCCAGATCCCCCGCCATAGCTAGGCTGAACCCTGCAGTGCAAAGGAAGCTGCCAGCTGCCCCCCCCAGACCCCCCCTTGGAGCCAGCCACAAACGCCGCAGCTCCTGACCAGCCGTTGCAGCACCAGGAAGCATAGGGCGGGGGACCCTGCCGAGGCTCTGGAAGCCCCTCCTGCTGAGTAATTGTCCCCCCCACAGCACCACCGCATTGGCAAGGAGGGGGGTGGCCTGGCTGGCAGCGCAGGGGGGAAGGGGAAGGGGGGGCACCTGTGAGGGCATCTTGGATCTCCTCCAGGCCTTTCTCCCCCAAGGAGCCAGGAGAAGATGCCGCCCCAGGCCTCCTGCACCCTCAGGGCCACAGATGGGGGGGGCATTGCTCTCCAAGCCCAGCTTCCCCCATCAGATATGGGCGGGTCTGCACCTTTTGCTCCGCCCTGCTGGTTCTCCGGGCCAGAGCAGCACAGAGGCCCCAACAAACAAACAAACAAACAAACCAGTGAGATTATTTCACGGGCGCAGTGGGTAAAAGGAGGGCCCCGATTGTTGGGGGCCAATAATGCCGACTCTGTAAACCGCTCAGAGAGGGCTGGGGAGCGGATCTAAGTCTCAGGGCCGTTGCCATGGCAGCCTCCACTGTGCCAGGGCGACACCGCAGAAGCTGCCCCCGCCCCGTTCAACAGTCCAGATGCAGCCAGTCATACCAGTTGGGAGTTGCCAGTCCCCCCACCCCCGGCAGAGTATAATGGGAGGTGGTGGGGCGGTGAGTCGTGGCTGTCAGGAGCTGCAACTGGCCCCCACCCAGCTGAGGCTGGCAGTGCCCTCGTGCCCTCGCCTGCCCAGCCGCTTCAGCAGAGGCGTATATTCAATAGGGCCGTGGGGGGTGATCCCAGCCACAAATTTGGAATTGGGATCAAGCCAGATCAAACCCCCCACCCCCCAATCTGAGCTGGGGCAGGGGAGTGTCTTGAATCAGCAGACGTCTCCCCCACCCCGGCCTCAGGTAGGTGGGTGTTTTAGAGGGGGGGGAGAAGGGCTCAGCCTCTTCCCCACTGGAGGGAGCCCTGTCTCTGCCTCTTGGTGCCCCCTCCCCCCCATTGGTAGGCCCCACAAGGAAGGGACAGGGCCCGAACAGAGCTGCCATCAAGGAATTTCCCTGGGCCGGTCCTGCCTTCCCTTCAGAGGTTCCTGTCGTCCAGAAGTCCCCCCTTGCTGGATGGGGCTCTGCACCGCCCCCCCCCAGCTTGCGGGAGGCTGGCCAGCCGGCGGTTGCCCTGGGCCAAGGCAGCTGGAGCCCCTCAGCTGTGCAGCAGGCATATCCCCTGCAAGGCTGCACTCTGCCCCCCCCTCCCTCCCTCCCTCCCTCCCACTGCACAGGCACACAGACACACTCACACATCACAGAGGGAGAAACAGAGGAGCCGGACAGGACCCCTGCGTGGGGGCCTCCCCGTGACTCCAGAGACAACCCCCCCCCCCGCAGAAGAAGTCTTCTTACGGAGCTGACCCATTTTTCTGCACAATGCTGCCTAAATTATAAATGCGTTATACACTAACCCAAAGGCTGGCTCTGAGACTCACCCCCCCCAAACACACAGCCACGCGTAAGTGTAGCGTATTCCGTGAACGCGGCTGCTGGGGTTCTTTCACCCAAGGAGTAAAGGTGTTGTATGGACAACCCACCGGCCTTCTCCTCCTCCTCCTGCTTACCCCGGAGAAGGTGCCTTCATCCCTGTCCTTCTCCCCACCCCCCGTGACTCCCAAGACTCCCATCAGCTGGGGGGGTTACATAAGATGTGATGCCCACCAGAGAGGGGCCAATCCCAAGAAATTGTGACCCCCCCACCCAGAGGAATCCCCAACCCCGACTTGGATGGAAACCCCATCTGGCTACTCACAGGGGCAGCCCCTTTCCCCCCCTGGGGAGCAGAGGCCCTCAGGCGGAGCCCCCCACCCAGTTTGAGCTCTCCAGTCTCACTCCCAGCTGGCCTTTTCACAGCCGAGTGCCAGACCTCTGCTTGGAAGCATGTAGAAGATTTTAATTAATCAATCGATCAATTAATCAATCAATCAATCAATCGAGCTGGCCACCCACCAGCCACTTCACAGAGCTGAAAGTGAAGCCAGCAAGGAGATTTGCAGGCCAGGAAGTGTGTGTACCCACATATGCGTATGTGATTGCACAGCCACAGGCACACCAATCCCATCGTCCTCGGCCTCATCCAGGTAGGCTTGCCCCCATCCCATAATCAGCTGCTGCGCAAGACCCACCAGCCCAGCTGAAAGGGGGCAGTTTGTGCCAAGTGTGTTGTGGGAACTCGGCCCTCACCTCAGTGTGTTGTGTGACCCTGCCTGTCACATTGTGCTGTTCTGCGACCGGAGCCTGTTACGCAACCCAGCCCTTGTGCCGGTCTCCTCTGGGCGAAGGGCTCCATGTGCTGCGTGAACCCGGCCCAAGGACAGCCCCCCCGCCCCACCCCGCCAGCCAGCGCGCATCGCCCTCAGCCAGAGCGGCTCAGCCTTTTCCCGCTGCTCGCCGGGGCTGCTGTGGCAGCTCTGGATTTTCATGAAAAGTCAGACAAGGCGCAGGGCGTCTCTCTCTCTTGTAGAAAGGCTATTATAAAAGCAATATTTTACACATTTTTTAAAAAAAGGGTTTTGTTACAAAATGAAACAAGGCTTCTTAACAGAAGAGTGATGTACTCTTCCCCCCCCCCCCGCCCCCAACTGCCCATTTCTGCTTCTGGTCTTGTGGCTTCTACAAACCTCCCCCCCCATGTGGTCCTTTTTGTCCACCAGGCAGCCCCTACCTGGCATCTCTTGTGTGGGGGGGGTAGGTAACTTCCTCCCTCCCAATTCACTCTGTTCTTTGCTCCCAAGCAAGCCCCCCCCCCCCGTTTCCCTCTGAGACAATCTGGGGCAGAATGCAGCCCCGTCTATGGGGCCCTGTGGGATCTTCCCCCCTTCTCAACTGACCATTTCCAGTGGTGCTCCTGTGCCCCATTCACTGACCCCCTTCCCTTCGGGCTGGGCCACCTACCCACCCCCAGGCCCCCTTCCCTGGATCCGAGCCTCCCCTTCGCCCATGGGTCGCTACTTTGGACTTGGGGAAGCCTCCTTCCTCCAGATCTTCTTCGGGAAGGTCATTATTCCTTCAGGAGACCCCCTCCTTCTCCTGCCCTGGGAAGCTGGGAGGGACGGGCCTGGCAAGGGGGGAGGGAGGGGGGAAGCGATTCTGGGCTCTCTCAGGCTTCCAAATCCAGCCTTATGGGACTGGGAGTCCCAGAGCGGGGTGGGGGAGAGGCAAAGGAAGCCCCTTCTAGAGGCTGCAACCGGGAAGGGCCAGCAGGAGGAACTCGCCAGGATTTGAACAGGGGGCCTGGAGGCCTCAATCTGAGTGAAAAGCAGCTGTGACAAAGGGACAGCTCTCTCCCCCCTCCTCCTCCCCCCCCGCCCTCAATCGCAGCAGCAGCAGCCCCCCAGCGACCGTTTGCTAACAAAACAGATCCTGTCAGCCTCCCTTTCAAGTCCACTCCTTGCCCGGAGATCGTCTGTCTTGGGGGGGGGGGGAGACGAAGGGGGACGTGAGGCCAGCATGTGACTTTCCTGGCTGGCGTTGGCAGGCTCCGATTCCCCCACGGAGCCCTTGGGATTTAGTGCAGGGAGAGCAAGAGAAACAATATTAAGTTTATATCTGTCCCAGAGACGCTTAGCTTTTATTTTTTCGGCCATGAAATGCGTCTGGAAGATTTTCAAAAGAATCTTGCTGAATGAGACTTCAAACACAGCTCTTCAGAGGCTGCAACCGTTTGCTGCAACCTTTGGGGAAATTGTAATCTCCTCCTTGCAGCTTCCCCCCCCCAAGACTGCCCCCCACCACCACAGATTTTGCCAAAGTGGCCGAGACCCTTCCCCCACAGAGCTGTCCCTGTCCCTGCCCATTAGCCCAGAGCCTCTGGCACAGAAGGACCACCCCTTTCACCGGACCACCGGCAGACAGAGGTCATTGTGGAAGAGAACAGGGACACCACCACCCCAAATCCACAGGCTGGGGCCCAGCCCTCTTCGCAGGTAGAGACAGAGCCGGCCTCAGTCACTGCCGGTTTTGCACCCCGTGAAATCCAACCGCAGCTCCTTACTCGCTGGCCCTCTGCCCAGAGCCCACCCCTGAGAAGCAGGTGAGACAACGGATGATTTGGCCGCCGTCCTGCTACTCCCAGGTAGAATTCTCCAGCTGCTCCGGCCAGCCCAGCTAAATAGGCAGACGACCCACCTCCACGCCGGGTGCCAAGGCAGCTCCTGCCGATGGTGCAGTCTTGACATTTGCAGTTTGAACGAGAAGCTTCAAAGTCCGTCCAAGCATTTTAGCCTTCTTGGCACTTCCCTGCCCGCCTCCGGTTCTGGGCACGGGGCCAGGATTCCCAGAAATCGGGCCCAAAGACGTGATGTGGCTGGGAGTCACTAAAGGGAACCGGATGCCAGCTGGGGAATATTGGCGCTTTATTCTTAGCCCTTCAGAGATGGCCAGGAGCAGACTCTCCCCAGAACTAAGGCTGGGGGGGGGGAGGAACCCCATTCTCCTGCACAGCAGAGGCTCAGATGCAGAAGCCCCCTGGCCGCTCTCGGGCCAACTGCTAGGGGAGCCTGCACTCAAATAACCGAGCAGAGAAGCCCACCCCCAGCCCTCAGCAGTCAGGGAGGAAGACAGATACAGATCCCTCCTGCCGTTCCCTGCCTCCCTCCCCCCTCCCGGATGAAGGAATGTGGGTGGCTGGTGGTCCCTCGGCACCCGGGGTCCTGTTGTGGCCCGAGAACCAAGAATGACATTTTAGAGTCGTTTTGCTGTCCTTCGCCCACAGCCAGCATCTGGGCAGACTGAAGCCACCTCTGCAGTACCCACAGAAACCCTTCAGGGAGGGGCCCTCTTGTCCCTCTTCCGGCCTCTCTTTGCCCTCTGGAAAGGAGCCCCTCCCTCCTGGAAATCCAGACTGCATTCCGCCACAGCCTAGGAGTCCGACTCAAGCCTTTTAGTTGTGGTAGCTGTGGTACAAGGACCTGGGTGGCTGTGGGAGGGACTGCCACATAACCACTTCCTACTGGCAGCGACCGTGGAAAGAGAGCTGGGAGTGATCTCAGAGGTCATCTATTCGAGCCCTTCTTGGCTGAAGCACTTTGAGCGACGGCCATCAGCCTCCTCCTTCCGAGGGGAGAGCAGCTCAGCGGGGCAGATTGTTCCACTAGCTCACAACAAGCGCCTCACAATGTCTTGCCTGAACCTCCTCCTCCATCGTCATCATCATCGCCATCCCTCCTCTGAAGTTGCTTCAATTTGTTCCTGGACTGAAGATGTCCAGAAATGGACTCAGGACTCCAAGCGGGGTCTGGTCAGAGTAGAGGGGAGGGGCTGCTCTCTGGGACACGGAGTTAACCTGGGCCTGTCAATTAGCCCGAGGCAGTGTGGGCCTTTGGGGCAGCTGCCTCCCACTGCTGCCCCCCACCTGGGCTCAGGAAGGG
>NW_015386944.1:268591-305993 GCF_001527695.2 Protobothrops mucrosquamatus
CCCACCCCCCCACCCCGTTGTCCCGGTCGTCTAGCGCGTCTTTCTTCCTGGGACCTTCGCTGGGCGACTATCTGCCCCTCGCCCCTCCTTTGCCCAGGTCATTAATGCGTGGCCCGACTTTTTTTGGGGGGGGCGGCGCCCTCTCTCTCCTTCGGCACTCCCCGATCCAGAAGACCCCCCCCCTCCGCGGCCAGGGGCCAAGATGGAGGGAAAGCGCCTCCTGCCGGCCTCAAAGGGGGGGGTCGGTTAGAAGGCAGCCCGACAAGGCGACCGGTGGGGCGAAGGCTGCCTCTCGGCTTCAGCCCCTCGCCCTGCTCCAGGCTCCTCCGGCGCGGCGGGGGCGTTCCGGGCCCCAAGGCGGGGGCTTCTACTTCCCGGCAGCGCCTGACTTCCCAGGTGCGCCCAGAGGCAGCTCACGGCCAGAGCGCGGCCCGGAGCAGCCTCCCCTCCCGGCCCGGCCCCGCCCCGCCCCGCCGGCAGCGCCACGCCCCTTCGCCGGCGGTCTCGTGGGCTTTCCTCGTGGTCTCCGATCCACCGGTTCCTCCTGCCGGGCAGCCGCTGCCGAAACCTGCCCAGCCTCGCCCCCCCCGCCCCCGTCGTGGCGAATCCAGCGAACCTTTCCAATTGGGTGGGTAGGAAGAAGAGGCGGGGCCTGTCGATGCCCGCTTCCCCGGCCCCGCCCCTCTCCGCGGCAGGCACGTGGCCCGCTGGAAGCTGGAAGGGAAAGGAAACGCGGCAGGTCAAGTGGGCGACGTCAGCGAGTGGGACTCTCCGATTACACCGCGCATCAAGGACTCCAATGTGCCTCTGATTCAAGGCCTTCATTAATGTTCGGAGGGGGCGTCGAGTCACTATATTTAGCTGATTTCATGGATTGGTGGCTTTGCTCGTTTCTTTCCTTCGGCCGCGCCTCCTGTGGGACTGCTCCCCCCCTCCCGAGGCCCCTCGGGGTCCTCAGCCTGAAAAGGTCGCCCCTTCCTCTCCAGAGCTCGCCCGGGCTTCACAGGGCACACTTCACCGATCCACTCGACAGCAACAATAGAATCAGAGACTGGGAGGGGACCTTGGAGATCCTCTAGTCCAACCCTCTGTCCAGGACAGGAATCCTCCTCCTCCTCCTCTTTTGTGAATGGGCCTTGGAGTCACTATTGGCAGCTTCTGGGCAACTCATGAAGTGGTCCCTGCCGTTTTCTTGGTAAGATTTCAGAAGTGGTCTGAAATCCTTTCTCCTTCTCCCCGGGCCAGGGGTGGGCAACCTCGGCTCTTTTATGACTCGTGGACTTCAACTCCCAGAATTCCTGAGCCAGCTGCCCTGGGCTAATGGAGAGGGACTGTCACCCACACCTCAGGTGGGACTAGAACTCCCAGCTCATGGTTTCTATCCTGGTGCCTTTACCATGACGCTAAGCTAGCTCCCTATCCTTCTGCTATCCCACGTAGGTGGCTGTCAATCTTCTCTTTAAAACCTCCAGCCGTGCATCGTTTCCCCCTCTGCGCACCCCAAGAGGCAGGCTGTTCCACTGCCTCAAGCTTCCCATTGGCAGGAGATGCCTCCTTATTGCAGCCTCTCTCTCTCCCGGTTGAGTTTCCACCCGTGGCTGCTTGCCTTCTCTTGGGTACCTGCTGGATAAAGCCACCCCTCCTCTCTGGGAGAGACCTTTGTCCCCACTCAGTTTTCTCTCCAAGGCAGGCCCTTGTCAATATGACTGGGGTCCTTCCCGTTACAGGGGGCTTCGAGGAGGGGGCCGAGCTGGGAATGGTGGAGCGTGGAGGCCATCAGCTGAGCAGGAGGGAAGCAGTAGCCCTTAGACTTATATACCGCTTCACAGGGCTTTGACAGCCCTGCCTAAGTGATTTACAGAGTCAGCATTATTTGCCCCCAACGATTTGGGTCCTCATTTTGCTGACTTTGGAAGGATGGAAGGCTGAGTCAACCTTGTGCGGATCAGGATCGCACTCCTGGCAGTGGGCAGATCTGGGCTGGGAAGGCTGGGGGCTCCATGCTGGGTTTTCCTCCGCTGCCCTCCATCTCTGCTCCAGAGGCTGGGGGGGGGGCTTCCAGGCTGGGTTAGCCCAATCCCCAATCCCCATCCCTCCCGGTGACACGGAGGCTACCCTAAACCGTTTCTCAACTTGACCCAACTGGACGGGTGTTTTCCCTCCCCCGTCCCCCGTCGGAGACGACACGAAGAATCGAGACAAAGGGGGTGACCCACCGTAGGTCTTCACCCGTCTGATAGGCGTCACGCGGTGTCTCGTCTCGACAGGGGACCTGGGATTTTGACATGGTGAGGTTGGCAAGTGCTGAGACAGGTTCTGCCCGTCTCGCACTCGTCAAACACGGTTTCCTGCCTAATGTTGAACTTTACTAATTTTTTTTGACATTGAACCGCATTTTGCTGGGCAGGGCCCAATGCTCAAAGCCAAACCTTGAGCTTCTCTTCCGAGTAACTGCACACACACCCTCCACACACACACAGCTTGTGTTATCTGAAAATCCCATCCCCTCATCCCAAGTCATTGATAAAGATGCTGAAGAGCCCCAGGACCAGGACCGTGCCCCAGGGGAACCCTCCCCCTGTCTCTCCCCATGTCCTGCAAATGCATTGACAGCCGCCCCCCCCCCCCCGGTCAGGCACAGCTGTCCAACCACCTGCCAAGCCGTCTTGCAGGGGGACCACCCAGCCCAGGTGCTCCGTTCTGTCCCCAGGGAGCCAACTGCTTCAAGTGCCTTATCAAAGTCTGCATACACAATATTCAAAGCATTGCCTCGGCTTATTAATTCAGTCGCTGTCAGAGTAACAAGATTGGTCCGGCATGACTTGTTTTCAACAAATCGATGATGGCTTCCACTAATTAAATGCCCTCTTTTCCATACCTTTTAAAACTCATTGTGTTCGCATATTTTTAAGGATCTTCTAGATACTTTTCTTCCCCACTTGTAACAATTAGAAGGGAGCTTGGAGGTCTTCTAGTCTAACCCCCTGCTCAAGCAAGAGGGGCCTATACCATTTTGGACAAATGGCTGTCCAGTCTCTTCTTAAAAACCTCCAGGGATGGAGGAGGAGTTGTGGGTGGGTGTGAGGGTGCTGCCGAGGCAGACGTGGGGGCAAAGGAGACAGCTTGCTTTGCAGCAGGTTCTGCTTCCGCCCTGGCCTGGTTGTCCTTGTGTAGCTTGTGAGGATCTGTTTTGGTTGTGTGGCTGCCTGAGTGCGATTCTGGGACACACACACACACACACACACACACACACACACACACACACACACGTGCAAAGTGGTTGCCCAGCATGGGCTGTGACTCATTAGCGGCGCAGCTGAGTGGTTTGAGCTGTAAGTGAGACGTGGCGGTGTCTGCCCTGTTGTGCGGTAGGCCTTTAGTGGGTCATCTCCGGGCATTGATCCGGCTCTCTCAGTTTGTCCATCGGTCACGCTGAGCGGGCAGTTCAGCCTCTGCCTGTCTGCTCTAATTCCATCCACCCGGCCTCTCGGTCAAGTGGGTCAGGATCCCCACAGGGGCAGCCCAGGGCCTGCCCTTCCCTCGGTGCAGCGGCTGAAGCACAACTCACAAGGGCCTTTTCACGAAATGAGCTGGTCAGCCAAGCCGCTCTCGGCTCCTGGTTTTTGGCTACCTTCGATTAACTGGGCTCTCTTGCACTTCGACCTGATTGCGTCTGAGCTGCCAGGAGCCAGCACAGAGGGGGAATATACAGGTGTGGGCGGGGGGGGGGTTAGATAGTTGGAGGAAATGGCCATCTCTGCCCAGGGCTGTTGTGAAAATGGCAAAATGAGTCCCGAATGTTTTGACTGGGGCAACATCTGCCAGACACGTGTCAGGAATCGCTGGGAGAGGAAGCACAAATGAAGGGCGGATGTCTGAGAGCTTTCGTATTGATCTGTTGTAAAAGGGACCCTGAAGAACCAGAAAACATGGAGGAAATGCCCGCCCATCTAGGCCCTCTGGGAAGAGTTGTGTGCGTGTGTGTGTGTGTGTGGTCTTGAAGGGCACCAGAAATAATGGCAGCAAAGAAACGATTTTCCTGGGCTTGAAGACACGGCTCTCCAGTGAAGACCAACGACGGACGGGAGGTTTAAGACAAACAGAAGGAAAGATTCTTGCTCGGTTAAGCTTTGGAATGACAGCCCAGCTTGGCTTGTTTGGAAGCTCCCCAGATTTCCCTGAAATATAGTGAGAAAATAGGCTGCCTTGGGGCTGGGGAGAGGCCCCTCCCAGGGTGGAAAGGAGGCCCCCCCCGATCCGTCTGTCAGAGGGCCGGAGGACCCAATTAGTGTCAGTTGCCATCGTCTGGCTGAGCAATTGGCATGGAGCTGGCAGAGGGCACGGCTGGCCACCCTCCCGGTGGCTCTTGGGAGGTCCTGCGCTGTGAGGGGGGGGGAACGGGGTTCTCTCTGATCTCAGCCCCGCCCCTGCGGATTGGGCCCTGGCGGACCAAGCAGGTGGGCTGCACCCCCTCCTGCTCAGACACCCAGGCCCAGATCCTCCCCGGGTTACTGGGGGTCTGGGTTGATTTAGCTCCTATCTCAATCTAGCGGCAACATTGAAAACAAGAAACCGTGACACAGCACGGCAACAAACCTGAAGGCCCCAAATATGATAATGCAATCAATTCATTTCTCCTTTTTAACTTTCTTTGCATCCCTTAAATATGAAAAGGTGAAGGTTTCTCCTCTCCAGTCGTGTCGGAACAGAGATTCAAATCATCCATGCTCCTTCTGCAAAAGGGATCTTGCCAGAAGAAAAGATGGAGGGGGGAGGAAGGGCGAGCTGGGCCTCTCTTTCCAGGGAGGCCAGCAGCAGAGAAGCCAGTGTGGCCGGGGGTGGGGGGGGAGGTTTGGGCACCCCTGGGGGGAATCCATGGCAGCCCAAGCACCCCTGCCTGCCTGCCCACCCATGACCTCTCTCTCTCTCTCTCTCTCTCTCTCTCTCTCTCTCTCTCTCTCTCTCTCATTCTCTCTCATTCTCTCTCCCTTCCTCTCTTTCTCCCTCTCATTCTCCCTCCCTCTCTCTCTCTCTCTCTCTCTCTCTCATTCTCTCTCGCTCCCTCCCTCCCTCTCTCTCTCTCTCTCTCTCTCTCCCCTTGTGGCTGCTAAACAAGGGTGACCTGCATTCCCCAGGAGAAGGGATCCCTGGCTAGCTGACCCAGGAGGCTGCTATCTGGGGGGGGGGGCTGGATCCAGAACTGGCCCCCAGGAGCCAGTCCATGGGCCCCTGGCTCTGGATGGCCAATCTGCTTTTAATTTGGGCCAATTGGGTTTTTGTCTCCCATTTGCCTCGTGATGACAGAGGCTGGGGCACATGCCCAGGGATGGGCAGCCGAGAGCCAGGTGCTCGGACAGTGCCAGGCCCACGCTGCCGCCTAGCCCGGGCTTTTTCCTGGCTGCCACGTCTCTTTCTGAGAGGCTGAGCCAGCTGGAGAGATTGGTGGGCATCTGGAAGGGTGGAAAAGAGGAAGAGGAAGGACGGGCTGGGGGGGGAGGAAGGAGGGTTAGACAATTCAGGTGTCTCTCAGATGAGGCAATTAACAGACAGAACAATTAGTGCTAAACTCAGCTTGTTTGCAGACAACAAACACAGGGAGATGAAGGCGAACAATGAACAATATTGCTGCAATTAACATTTTCTTCCACTTAACAGCTGTAAAATTAGGCTCTTGTGGAGAAGAAAGGCGGGTCCCCCCCACTTGCCAGGATCCGTCCTGCTGGGCCGCAGCTCCCTCCGACTCAGCTGCCCCGGGAGGAAAGGTGGCCAGTGGCTCTCCAGATTCGGTCCCTACCTGCCTCCAGGGAAGCTGCACAATTTGCCAGAGCTGACCAGGCGTTGGCAGGAGGCCCACCTTGGTTTTTATCCGTGCAGCCCTATCAAGGTTAGTGCACACCGTGCAGCCACTTAAAACAACAATGCCCCTAAAATCCATGTGTTTAAAGCAGCAACGAGTAAAAATGGCACATTTAGGAAAAGGACGAGGTGAGGCGAGAGGCGGGATCCGGCTAATGCTGGGCCTGTGGATCTCCGAGCCTCTCTGACCTTCACTCGGAAATGGTCCTGGCTGCCCTGGGGGGACAGTATGGAGGTGGGGGGAGTGCCCGGGAGTGGAGGCCCCTCTGCTTCTCCACCTGCTCGTCCTCCACAGAGGGAGACGGCGGCTGCTTTTGCTGCTCCAGTTTGCTCCTCTCGCCTCCTCTCCAGCCCATAATGAGCTGCCTGCCGCTGGGTGAGGGCAGAGAGGCCGGCATCCTCTACGTGGGCCTGGAGCTGCTTACTATGCTGGAGCAAAGGGCGGCCCGTAATGGCTCCAGGCGTGTGAGGAGCACTTTCTGGAACCGATCAGGGCAAGCCTCACGTGTGTGCGCCTGAGAGGTTTTTCTGAATGGCCAGACCCCATGGCTGGGAGGGGGGCCTGAGCAGTTGCCCCCTCCCCATAGAGTGTGTGTGTGTGTGTGTGACACCAAAGGGCCTGTGCCAACGCAGGGCTCCCTCCATAAGGGGGACTGCCAAAGAGGCCCAAGGAGTACGGAGAGGGTGCCAGACCAAGGGGGGCACAGCCATGGCAGCTGCAGGGTCCCCCCCCAGTGGGGCAGTGAGAAGGAAGCAGCAGAGCAAGGATTCCTTAGCTGGGCTTCCCTCCCCAGGGGAGAGGAGGGGGGGGCCTTGAGGGCTTCCTTCTGGTTTTCAGGAGGTAGCAACATTGGTTACAAAATCGCATAATTTAGCAAGCATCCGACTGGAAAAACCAGCAGCAGAAACAAAACCTTGAATTAAAAAAACATAAGGGGGGAAAAAATCTCAGCATCTCCGACCCGCCCAGCTCACAAGGCAGCAGCTGCTTCTGCACCACCTGAAAAAGAAAAAATCAGGCTTATTATTTGCTTGTTGGTTTATTATTTATTAAACCTATTGGCTGCCCATCTTACCACAGGGTAACTCTGGGCACCTTAGTTCCTGAGGACCCTGGGCCTTGTTACCACTCGGTGTGGTAACTGGGTTAACCTCCTAAGTAACTAGGTTAATAAAGGAGAATATTTGTAGCTCAGGGTTGAAATGAGGTTTCCTTGGTGTTCTCTGAGCTTGGTTGCTTTCTTGCAGACGTATCTTGCTCAGCACTGATGATGTTGCCTAGCTGGGTAATAAAACGTCTGCAGGAAAACAACCGAGCACCAAGGGCCCCTCGTAAGGCCAAGTGGCTGTGGATTTTGAGACAACATGGGTCCAGATTTTCCATTGCTGGTTCTCTGGAGAATTGCACTGCCCCAAACAGACTCAGTGGGTAATTTGGGGGTCTCATGGGCGCCGCTAAAAAATCAGACGGGCAGCCATGGCCTGGAAAGCTTTGCCTGGGACTCTCTTGTGCACTAATCGCATCAGACAGCGCACCGCTCCTGCCTCGGTCCCCTCGCCACTGCATTATCTAATGCCTTCCATGTTGCAATAGCTGTAATTGCTCTCAGTGGCTACTCAACACATGCTGCAGTTCGGGAGCATTTCCCCCTTTGCCCCATGTGTGGCGCTCACTTCCTAAGCTGCACTTCCCGCTATAGTTCCAGGCAGCCCTTAGCAAGGGCCCTTAGACTTCATGCTTCGTGGTGCTTTACAGCCCTCTCTAAGGGGTTTATTTATTTATTTATTTATTGAATTTATATACCGCCCTATCTCCCTTACGGGACTCAGGGCGGTGAACAGGGTTCACAGAGGCAGCCTGTTGCCCCCCAACAATCTGGCTCCACCTTTTATTGACCTCAGAAGGATGGAAGGCTGAGTCAACCTTGAGCCAGTCAGGATCGAACTCCTGGCAGTCGGCAGAGTCAGCCTGCAATGCTGCATCCTAAGCCCTGCACCACCACCTCCCCTGTGTTGCCCTTGCTCTTGGCTATGAAGCCCTTCCTGGTACGGGCTGAGGCTACTCTTAGGCCTGTCTAGCTACCTGTCCAGTAAATGCTGACCGCTTGCATACGTCAAGCCCACCATTAAGACCAGGGGTCCTCAAACTTGGCAACTTTTAAGATTTGTGGACATCACCTCCCAGAAGCTGCATTCACACAACATGTTATGCCTGCTCAGCACTAACTTTCTTAAGGGTGTGTGGAAGTAGTGCAGGAGCTACAGAAAAAGGCACCCCAAATTAAGAAAAGGCTACGGTGGCAGGGATGAGCAGCTGGTCCCCCCCCCCAAGTGGTATCAACTGTTGAAATGTGTCTCCCTCTTGGGAAAGGCTGCTGACCAAAGGGAGCCTCTCCGGCCCTGGATCGGAAGTCCTGGGGCTGCCTTCTCCCTTCACACGTTCAGGTTCCCCTGTGGCCAAACCACCATTCTGAGCAGAGTCCTTGGGGTGGATGGTTCAGCCCCTCCCGTTTCCTCCACCAGCCCTGAAGAGCTCCCACCTTCAGCTGGCCTGGCCTCTCCCTTCAGCCACCCAGGGATGTTCTCCTTCAGGTGGTCCTTCAAGAGGGGAAGCCACCCAACATTGGTGGGGGGATCAGAGGAGGCCCCTGAGTGGGGAAAATCAGCCTGGCTCCCTCAAATTCCTTGGAGAGCCATGAACCAGCATCGCCTCATCTCTGGTCAACCCTTAGGGCTGGGCTCCTGGGACTGACCGAGGGGACACAGGCTGGCCGGCCGTTCTGCTAGAGCAGGATGGGGCCAGCCTCAGGGCCAGGACCTGGAAGAAGACTTCAGGCTCTGGACTCCATGGGTGGACTCAGTTGTGGCGATACAGAAGGACAGTGAAAGGTTGACAGGGGGGGCCCTGGGGGGGGCAAGAGGCGGTCCTTCTTTCCCACCTAAAGCCAAGCTGTTCTCCAGAGCCCTGGTGCCAGTAGCCAGCCAGCCGGCCACCGGAGCAGCAGGAGTGGACAACCGCATCCTAAGGGCTGGAGTGGGTGAATACTTCAGGCCCTCTAAAGCCCTCCTGGGGTCTTTGGAAGAACAGCCAGCAGGGCCAAGACTCAGCAGCTCAGCCCCTGCCAGCCCTCCCGGGGGGGGGGAGGGAGGGAGGAGCCTCTCAAGGCTCACCTTCCCTGTGGGGCCTTCGATAGCTTTTCCCCTGCTGGCTGGCTCAGGCCCAGGGGGCTGCACAGGCCCCACACTGCTGCTTGGAGGTCGAGAGGCTGCCCTGGGGGGCGGGGGGGCGGGGGGAAAGCTCATCTGCTGCGGCCAGCCTGGAGCAGTTGCCTAGCCCAGAAGAGACTCGGTGGGGCTGGAGGAGGTCCGGGCAGCCCAACAGCTACGGGACAGGGCTAGCAGCCTCCAGCCCGACTTCTGTCCGCCCGCGGCCGCCCCCATGACTGTCTCCGCCTGGGTGCCCTCCCTCCTCCGGACCCAGCCCCCCCCCCTGCTGCCCCACGACGGTCTATCGGCGACTCCACTGGCCGGGGGCTGCCGGCTGCCTGTCCGGGGCTGACTCGGCGGATTGCTATTTTTAGCTGCTCCGTGTTTCCAGGGGAAACCTGGTGACGCAGTGACGTCAATGCAGGTCAGGAGCGGACGGGGTGGAAGCGCCGCCGCCGCCGCCCGCCGCCCAGGCGGGGACACCTCTCCGCAGAGACGGCTTCGGCCAGCGGACGAGAGGGTCGGGCTCCGGCGGGCAGCTCTGCGCCGGCCCAGCCTTCCCGGACGGGCTGGAGAAATCTCCTTGCGCACCCACCGGCAAGGGCGCAGGAAAGAGCGGTGGGCAGGGTCGCCGTCGCGGGCGCCCGCCTCTCCGGCTGGATCCGTCGCCCCGAAGGTAGGTCCCGCTGGGCTCGGGCGGCAGTGTCGCTCTGCCCGAAGCAGGGAATCCGCCGGCGCGGCCCAGCCTGCCCGCATTCCCGTCGCGATCCTGTGGCTGACAGCGAATTTGGAGAGGGAGGGAGGGAGGGGCGCGAGCGGGGCTGGCGAAGCGCGCGATTCCAGCGGTTCAAGAGGGCTCGACGAGCAGCTCCCGGGGGTGGGGGACTCATCGGCCGCCTCTCGGTCCGGCGCCAGGGAGTCCCCCCCGATGTCCCCAGTCCAGCCACGCCTCGCGCCCTCCCAGAAAGCCTGCCCCCCCCAGCGATGCTCCTCACAGATATGGTCGGGGGGGGCGCCTCCTCCTTCCCGGGACTGGGCAGCCCGGAGCCTCTGGAAGGCTCCACCCCGCCCCGCCTACCAGGGCCGTGCCCGGGGCTGCCGGCCATGTCGGACCGGGAAACGGGCCAGCAGCTCCCGCAAAGGGCGAGCCTCTTTCCGCTCCCGCAGGGTCGGGGAAGGGCTCGCCCGCCCGCCCGCCCGCCCGCTCTCTTTCAGCACCGCGGGCGAGGACAGCTCCGCGGCGGCGTCCGGTGGGAAGCCGCGCCCCGCCCTCGGCAGAGAGGCGCTTTCCCCGCCGGGCGCGCTCCGCGGTCAGCGCCCGGGAGAGGCGGCCGCGCCGGACACGGGCCTCCCCCCCCCGGGGGCGGCAGGGAAAGGGCAGCTGGACCGGAGGCCTGCGCGCAAAGCGGGCGCCGCTCGGGCGGGACCCTGGCAGGGAGAGCGACGACTTGAGGCAAAACTCCGGCTCCGCAAAAGCCGCTTTGGAGCTCCGGAGAGGCTCCTGCTTTAGGGACGGGCTCGGACCCCTGCCAGTTAGTGGCGTTCAGGGCCCAATTCCTACGCGGAGCCTTTTTTATCACCTCCCCCCCCCCCAGGCCAATTAGCACCTGACCCAACGGTGACCAGCGAGGGTCACTTCAGGACGCTCTGGGAGCTCCGGGGCAACAGGTGAAGGGCGGCCTGCGGTGGAGGAGCTCCTGAGTTGTGGTGGAAAGCCGAGGGAAGGCCGGCGAGTTCTTCTGGAGCCCCCAATCCAGCCTAGGAGCAACGACGGGGTCTCCAGTGGGAATCCTGCTAGTCAGCCCTCGTCTGGGGTCCGGCAGGCTGCCCAAGGCCTGGGATTCTCCCCTGAAACCCTGAGGGCCTGTTTCAGAGGGAGGTTTCTGGGGGCCCTGCAAGATGCAGGCTTGTTTTCCTCTCCTGCAAGAAGCGCCACCTCTGAGCAGGCGGACTGCGGTCCAGGCAGGCCGAAGAAGGGAGCAGGCTTCTGCCAGGGGCGTCTTCAGGCCTCTCGGGTGACATCCATGGATGCTGGCTGGAGGGGTGGGGTGGGGTTGAGTGAAACGTGACTCCCAAATGTCATTTCTGCCTGCGTGGAGGGCCTTTCTCCGAGGCAGCCTCGCAGCCGGGCACCCCATCCTTACCTGTGGGGAATCAACCATTTTGCCCAGGTATGCAGTGACATCTGCCTGCGATGTGTGTTGCTGCTCCCCACAGAAGGGGCCGTGGTGCCTTCAATGCCACTGCTTGTTCCACCTTCAGTGAGGCTTGGCATGGAATGGCTTCTGCAGGATCTGAAGTGCCACCTACCCGTCCAGGGAGTCGTGGTTGCCTTGCCCACGTTTTTCTCCAGGTTGGGCAGCCACAGAAGCCTCTGGGGCCGCTCTCCCGGGGCTTCATGTTGGGAGGAGGGGAGGGCTGACTAACTGCTCATCTGACCCGTGGAAATCAGAAACCAGCAGAGCTGGGGGCTCTGCTCAGCTATCTCCACTCTTGCTAACCCCGAGAGTTTTCCTTCTCAGCTTTCTCCACGCAAGAGCGGCTGCAGCAGCCTTCAGAGCAAGGTGGGTTTCCATTCATGTGTCATAAAGACTGATGTTTCCCAAGGGGGAAAAAAATCTTCTTTCAAAAGCTCCAAGCAAGCCTCTTGAAATAATTCAGGTGATAGCAGCTGATTGTGGCGGCTTTTCCATAAATAAAGAAAGGGATCCGTTCTTCCTTTTCCAGCTGACACTCCAGAATGCAGCAGCCTCTCAGATGGTCTTTGCAACAGAGCTGGATAAGAAGGAGGAATTCCAGCCTTTGGATAAATACATCCAAATCAAGGACAGCTGATTGGGGTTCTGGGACCCCCTGATATAGGGCTTATCTAGGGTAGAAGAAGAAGCACAATCTGCCTGATTCCCTAATGTTTCTCAGCATCTGGGCGGATTAGCCGGGCTCTCCTTTTAAGGGACGCTTCTGTGCAGGTTCCGTCTCTACAGGAAGTGTGGCTGGAACGTCAGCAGGACCAAAGAGATCGCCCTTCCTGTCTACTGGACAGGAAGTCCAGTGGCTGGCCCGTGGTCCTCCAGAAGAGGAGCGTCCACATCTTCCCAGGCAAAGCACTTCCATCCCTGGCCATCAGAGGGTTCTCTCCAGCATGAGGTGGAAGCCATTCACGTTCGCTTATTGCATCTGACTGACAAGCCAGCTTCATAGCCACGTCACAGTGGCAGGCACCAAGCCACTTGTCATCCTGGACTCTGTTGAAGGGCAGCCACTGCACTGTCAAGGACACAAAAACTGGTCGCTCTGTGAAAAGGCACTCGGGCTAGTCAGGCCTGATTTATTCTTAGTAAAGCCATTGTGGTTTCTTCAAAATGCTTTTTCCTAAACACTTGGAAATATATTGGTTGGTGATCTGCTCTGGAGTATTGATCTGCAGCTGATCAGCCTTTGTCAGCCAGGGCCCCCCTCCCCCACTTTCCCCTTTGGACGGAAGGACGACATTTCTCCTAAGGTCTCCTGGCACTCTGCTTCCCAGGCTCTCTCAAAGATCACCAAAAGCGGCACCAGTGGAGACGTTTATTTGTTCCTGGGCCCTTAAATTCATCCACGGTGGTCAGAGGAGCCCACTTCGTCTCTAATCTTGCTGAATCTGGTCCTCTGGAAATCCTCTGGGTTGTGCTTCAGCTGTGTTTTCTATAGCCTCTTGACTCTGAAGATGACACAGGCACCTTCCCCTGAAGTTCCCAGTGGTTTTGCCCTCCCCCCCGGCTCTCTTCTCCAGCCTCTGGAAGGTCACGGAGGGATTTCTGGGGCCTTCCAGTCTTAGATCAGGTGGTTTTATAACCAATATCTGGGTAAAGCGTTCCATTATGAGTGCGTCTCTGCTCCTTGGAAGTTCTGCAGTCTGACCTAAGGAGGCCCCATGCAGGTCTTTGGCCTGCTTGGCAGTCTAAAGTAGCTTCTTCAGCCTAGATCGCTTTCTCTTCTTTGTCTTCTTGCACAAATTCCCCCATCGTCGCCTCTCACGCATCTCTGCAGTTCCTTCACAGGCTGCCTTGGGTGCCAGTCTGCTGCTGGCTCACGTCAATGTGCAGGTCGTGACCTATCAGGCCCCGCCTGGCATGAGGTGGGGCGTTTGAGGGACGGCCTCTCCCCAGTCACATCTACCCCTCCCATCAGGTCTGCTCCAGACCCAGCCTGCTCGGAAGGGCCATTTTGTGGGGATCAGGAGATGACCCTCCCCCAGAGATCAGATTGGCCACGGCCCCATTGGCCCTTGGCTGGACCCTGAACCCCAAGTGTGGGGAGCCAGGTGTGTGCTGGATGTTCTCTTTTCACCTTGTGTGTGTGTGTGTGTTTATTGTTTAATGGTGTTTTACAATGTTGCTAGCAACCCAGAGCGTTGAATTTGAGTTGGGAACCCATATCAATGGAATAAATAAACACCCTCCTCCTCCTCCTCCTCCTCCTCCTCCTCCTCCTCCTCCTCCCAGTTTCCCTGGCCTGTTCTTTTCAGATCAGTCATTGCCTCCATTGCTGACATTCCTCTTGTGTTTATTGCCATTGGCAATAAAGCATATTTGCTTTCCTGCCTCCAGGCTTCTAAGAAACCTGCTCTTTGTTCCCCAGAATTCTCCATATCTCAGCCACATCTGCTCAACTCGTGCTTCTTGATGTTGCCCTCTCCAGACGCCACCTCTGTCCAGCTCAAGAATGCCCTCCCCATCTCTGATTAGCTGAGGAGCTGAAGGCTCTGACTTTTCCCCTTCACCTGTCAATTGGGAAAGCAATCAGGTTGGTCTCTGCTGCATCTCTGAGGAGGATTCCCAGTTGTCCCCTCTCAACCTCCATGTTCTTTTTCTGAGGAAGGAAGGAAGGAAGGAAGGATTCCCATTTGGCCTCCATCCAATTCTGGTTTGCTGCCTCAACTAGCTAACCAACAAGCAGTTCTCCAGCTACACAAAATGGGCCATCACAAATGCACCAATGATGACAGGCTGGCCCATAATTGCCTGAATCCCCCCCTTGAAGACAGGGGCAACCCCCCCTTCTGATACTTGTGTTATTGAGAAGGACTTCTCAGTGATAACGCATAGAGGTTTAAACAGAATGTCATCAAGTGTCTTCAGTATCCGAGAATAATTTTTTCTGGTTCTGGAAACTGAACCCATTTGGAACGAAGGAGTCCGTTCACTGAGTTTCTTTCCATCCAGCCTCTCTCCTCCTCCTTGCTCTTCACAGTGCTGGGGGTCAGGATGGTTTTACTGGAGAAGACCGGACCGAAACATTTCCTTTATTACCCGTCTGTTTTTTCCTTTCCTCACGGATGGGCTGATTCAGGGATTCCCTTCCTTTTATCTGGAGCATAAAGGCAGCCGCCTCTGCCCTCCGGGGGAGCTGCCCTCCAGGGGCCTGACCACGGCTCCATGTCAGGCAGCCTGCAGGACGGAGAATGGGCTTCCCTTTCCCCTGCTTTGCAGATTTTGAGAAGGACGAGCACCTTCCTCTCCCACTCAGATCAGTCGTTTTGTCTCCTGGCTAAACGTATTCAAGCCCCCCCCCGCCCCCCAATTTCTCCTTGTGAATTTCCTCAGATCCTTCTTTTCCTCATTTTCGGTGGTTATCCTGGCAGCATGTGGAGAAGCCCTGGGGCTGCTCTGGGGCTCCCTGGATCGGGGGGGGGGGGGCAGCAGCGTGGACCATGTCTGTCAGGATCGGTTACTCTCAGGGGTTGATCTTTGCAGGGAAATTCATTTCCTTGGGCCTCAACATTCGTGGACTCCAGTTCATTCCTCAGAGCAGGGATCCCCAGCTCTGGCCGACTTTAAGACTTGTGGACCAACTCCCAGCCTGGCTGGCTGAGGAATTCTGGGAGTTGAAGTCCACAGGTCTTAAAGTGGCCACCTTTGGAGAGCCCAGCCTTAGAGGCAGGACCCATTTGCCTCAGCCTCAAAAGAAGTGGAAAAGGAAGTCAGGGCCCGTGAAGGGCGAAAAGGACGGAGAATAAAAACTCCCCAGTGACCAGTTTGTGGTTTTGGCCTCTCCTTGGCTTTATCTTGCCCTCACATGTGTTTCACAGCAGGAGTGTAAAGATAATGACTGCCCAGAAGCCTCTTTGGCGATAAAAGAGTCGAGCTGTCAGAGGACTCTTCATGGACCCTCCAGCAGCAGCAGCAGCAGAGTCTGGGGTCCTCTTGAGAGTCCGGGGTCCTCCTGAAGCAGACCCAGGGCTGGGCGCTCTGAATCCCACAGGCTGCCAAGAAGCCTTTCTTTAGCGTGGATGGATTGGAAAAATAACAGGCTTGCGAGTTTCCTGACTCCCCTGAGCCGATCTCAGAATTAGAGCCATGCATCAAAATTTAACGGGGAAAAAGCCAAAGCCACATCCACACATTAAGCACCACACAATCAGCCAGTTCCATCCATAACAATTAATTCAGTATCATCAACAATAAAATTACCAGTCTGTAACCATAACACGTTGTGCAACAAATATCCATTGTTCACAGCCACTAAAAATGCAATTAATTTTAATTCATACATAATAAAACAATTCTACCAATAAATCAAACGGGGGTGGAAGGAGATGGCTGGCGCCTGAGGAGGCGGCCGCTGACACACGTCCCCCCTCCCACCCTTCCTGTATTTCATGCGCCCCCCGCCCCACTGCCCTACCTGGCATTCAGGAGAAGGAGGGACCCCCAAAGCATCTCCTCCTATCAGGGCAGATCTGGCAGTGGGGAAGAAGGGGCGGGGGGCCCTGTTCCTGCCAGGTCAGCAGCATGGATGCCAAGGCTCTCTGCATGCCAGTCAGGCCCGTTACTCTTCCCATTCGGTGGCTGTAACCACTCACTTCACAGCCCTTTGGCTCTTCACCAAGCCTGGGGGCCCCAAGTGCCTCACAAGGAAGAGACCAGATGATCCGGGGGTCACTCCTGAAAAGGGGTGGAGCCTGTTAGAGCGGCTGAGTCTCAGCGCGGGAATCCCTGCCGTCCTTTGCCCATCTCGGCCTCTGCCCGCTTCCTTTGGCTTGGCTGTGCCACGTTAGGATCTCCCACACCCTCCACTGATCCCAGATGATGCTAAACATCGCCCACGTCTTGCGTGGCAGGGTCCACGTGATGCAATCTGGGCTTCCTCCTGGGAGCCCTGCCACCCCACTTCGCTTTAGTGGGCAAGACCCTCCCAGGCTCTACCCAACCGAGGGACCCATACGTGACCTGCTGGCTGAGAGGCACCTTCCTGGCAGTGACTGACACCGGGTCCCGTGTTCGGTTGGGGCTCCCTCGTGTTTCTCCTGGCCAGAAGCCTCTCCGGCCTCAGACCCCTTGTGTGTGTGTGGGGGGGGTAGTTTATGACAACTCACCACAGCCAATTCCCCATGGCCAACTGGCCACGGGACAAGAGTTACACTAATATCAAAAAAATAGTGCAATGGAATCATTAAAGAAAAGATGACCAAAGGAGGGACGAAATGTGAATGGCAAAAATTTTAAATTTTTTAAAACTATTTTAAATAATTAAATTGAACTGTTGAATTGTCCCATTCCATTCTGGGGGATGATCCTTGCGCCCCACGCTTGTGGCTCAGCGCTGGGCCGAGGCAAAGGGCCCGGCCTCGAGTGACAGCTTTGCCAGGATGGGCGGCCCGTTGCAGACCCTGACGGAGGCAGCGACTGCTTACTTTTTGGGGGTGCTGGAGAAGTTATGGGCTGCCCCTGATGGGGAACATGGCACCTCAACTCCCTCCAATCACCAGACAAAGAGCTTGGTGGGAAAAATAGTTTCCATCCATTGTTTCTTATCCTGCCTTCTGGTGCTTTGGAAGATAAGTGGACCCCCTCCTCTTTGTGGCAACCCCTCATATACTGGAGGACTGCTATCATGTCCCCCCTCCCCCCCAGTCCTTTTCTGCACTTTTTCCAAAGTCTCAACATCTTTTTTGCAATGCGGTGACCAAAACTGGATGCAGGATTCCAGGTGTGGCCTCACTAAGGCTTTATAAAACGATACTAATAAGTTTAAGATTAAGCCTCCCTCTGTTTTGGCTCATCCCATCACCTCCCACCTCCAGATGCTGCAAAAGGTCTCCGGCATCTGCTGTCCATCCCAAAGTGGAGATTGGCAGGCCGAGGGTCCGTCTCCCCCAGGTGAAGCCCAGAGGTCTCAGATGAAGCTACGGGAGGACCCCTTGTGTGACCTTTGTAGGCTGACTATGACGTGACAATGAACAGAACAACAGAGTTGAAAGGGGCCTTGGAGGCCTTCTAGTCCAACCCTTGCTCAAGCAGGAGAACCTATACCATTATGGACAACTGGCTGCCCAGTCTCTTCTTGAAGACCTTGGGACGGGGCACCCACAACCTCCGGAGGCAAGCCCTTCCACTGATTAATAGTCCTAACTACATGCTCATCTACATCATCGCTGTCTGCAAAATGGTGCCCGAACCCCCACAGTCCAGAAGAAAGAATGGACAAAGGTATCAAAGAGCTCTGAGAGGCCCAGCAGAACCAGAACTCCCTCCTTCCACCCCGCCCATCCTCCAGAGTCGTACACAAGAGCAGCCAATGTCGTCTTGGCCCTGTGTTCAGATCTGATTCCCAGCTGAAAAAGGCCTGGATAATTCTGATTTTTTTCCTCTTGATCATAATCGCTGGGACCACGAATGGTCAAAGAGCTGTGATGGGCAGAGAGAAAGCCATCAGGACAGCAGGGTAAGGAAAAATGGAAGTTTGTAGGCCGTCCGCCAAGCGATGCCTGAAGTGGATCCATGGAGTCCTCCCAAGGACACCGCAGGATGGGGGCGCTGAGCTTTGGCTGCATGAAGTCTTAGCGTTGTGTTTCAGCACATCACATGGCGTCACCTGGGACCACAGTCAGGTTGTGCACGTAACTGTGAGCTTCTCCTCACCCCCACCGTCTGGATCCCAATAAAGATACGATGACCGGTGATTTATGTTATTTTGCCTTCACTTGCACTAAAACTGCAGTTCTGAAGAACTGAAGAAGCTTCTTGGAAGCTTTTGGAAAAGCACCTTTGGGACATACCTGTTGACAGCCCTTCGTCTCCTGGAGGTACATGACAGATGCATCTTTAAGCTCCTGAGGAACGGATTCCTCCTTCCAAAAAGGCTGGAACAACTCGGGGACTCTCTCTACAAACACAGGAGCCCCAACCTGGAATACCTGCGCAGGCGTGGCGTCCGATCCCGGCTCTGCCCTTGGGTGGCTGGCTGGCAGCATCGGTGTTCAGCTCCCACAGCGGGTCCCTCGTGGCGCTGCTGATGTCGGTCTGGGGAACCCGGCCTATCGACTCCTGGTCAGGAGAAGGTGGCCAGTGGAGGACAGCTCCAAAGTGTCTCTGCAGGAGCTGAGCCAACTCTGTGAGGAGAGTTGTGCCATCTACACCAGGAGGGGGGGAAATCCCAGGCGACCGAGGCCTGCAGAGAGTGTTAAAGGCTTCAAAGAACCGTTTCAAGTCGTTTATATCAGCATATCTCTGTCTTTCGCCTGCCTTGGCGCTCAGCCAGGCATCTTGCATTTTTCACAGCTTATTCTGGACTCTCCTAGGAGCACCGGGGAAGGCGCTTTTCTTGGCAGCTGATGATAAGTCGTTCTGATGGACACGATGAAGACGATGCTTTTTAAGAAATAAAGCCTGTATCTCCTCATCATTCTCACCCAACCAGTCAGGCTGCTTGCGAGGAGGGGGGAGGCAGGGGGGGGCAGCCTCAGTGCAGATGAATAGGGCAGCCTCCTCCCTGAAGCATTTCCAGCCGTCCTCAGCAGGATAGAGGTCAGCAAGCTGGCCTTCCCAGGTGGCAGCCTGCGCTGAAGCTGGGCTGGGTTCTTCAGCCCAGCCACATTCCTCCGTTCCACAGCCTGGCTTCCTCGTGGGGGCCTCCTGGGTGGGAGGGGGGCCTCAGTTTGGAGACCAGGAGCCTGGGACCTGTACAAAGGCCGGCACCCACATGGCCTGGATCACCCAATCATCCGGCCTGCAGTGACATAGTCCATAAGATGCCAATGACGCTTGGAATGGGAGCGCATCCAGGATTATTATAGGCAGGCAGGTGGGAAGTTGTACTGGGGATGGGCTCATTGTGTGGTGCACAGGTCTTCGGTAAGAGTAGACCGCTATCCTCAACATTGGCTCCCTCTCCCAAGGCCTCTTTGCCAGGGTGCAGAATCCCACCCTGCTCTCGCATAAAGTCACCAAGCAAAGCGGTCCTGCTCACTGCTGATAGCAAGGCTTCCAGCTCTTCACAGAATCATAGAATTGTGAGGTTGGAAGGGACCTTTGAGGTCTTCTAGTCCAACCCTGTGCGCAAGAAGGAGAGGCCTAAGTGGATTTTTCCTCCAATGGGATTTCCCCATGTATTTTACCAGAAAACATAGATAGGGCAGCCTAGAAAAGTCAGTGCCCTCCTAACCATCCCCAAGCACTCCGAATTTGTTGGCGATGTCCATTTTGCTCTATGAGTTCATGGTGACCTAACCCTAACCCTAAGTGGAATTTTCCTCCAATGGGATTTTCCCATGTATTTTACCAGGAAACATAGATAGGCAGGCATGACTAGAGAGGGAGGCATCCATCTCAGGCAGCAGGACCTAAGGGCTCCAGGGCCCTCCGTGGGTCCCAAACTGGAAATAGACTAGTGATGAGATGCGGCAATCCTTGGTGGCATCAACAACAGTATCGTGTCGAGAGCAAGAGAAGACGCTGCTCCCTTCTGCCTAGGCTGGTCAACCACCCCCGGAGTAGGGCAGCCGGGCAGCTCCGTTGGCATTCATCCTGGGCACATTCCGGGAAGGACAAGCACCCCAGTTTATGACATTCAGTCTGGGCTGGAAAGAGCATGTCCAGTTTATGGGGATACATGGCTTTTTCCTTCTTCTGTGGCTTCCTTCCCGTCCTCCAGCTTTCAGTCTTTTCTCACCGCTGTTACTATCACTGATACTGTAAGCCACTATTTCTAATAGAAACCATGGTTTACTTAGTGCTTGGGAACAGGGTACACACATAAGGAAAAATCAGAATGATAATCCTGAGTTTCTTGCCTTGCTGTTTCTACCCAATGATGATCAAACAGCAGCATCTGGCCATTTATCCTAGAAACAAGTGTAAGTAAACGGATGCTGGCTAGTGCTCCCTGTGCCCATCATGGTGAAGGCCGAGGGGGAGGCGTCAGAAGCCAGGACACCTCGCTGGAGAGAAAACTGGAGGCAGAACTGAGGCCGAACGAAGAACTGAATTTCCTGACCTTTTTATTCCTTCTCTTTAACCGATTCGGCTGAAGAGTCTCCGGGGCTCTCCGACCGGCCATTCTCAATGGCTCCAAATCTGGAGGTTACTGGAGTTTAAGGAGAGGTCGGGCTGAACGGTTTCCTTCTGATCTCAGGAGGTAATGTCGGAATGCGTGCTTTGCTCTCCTGTCTTCCAGCTGGGTGATGCCCACCTTTAATGCAGGTCCAGCACGGAGCGGCCTCCGGTCCTGCCCTGCTCATTCTGGCATGACTTAGGATATAGCTCTCGTTTGCAAACGAGGATCTCATCCCAGTGTGATCTTTCCTCCGTGGAACTTATCCTGAGTCATGTAGCAAACAGTATCGGGATGTGTTCACAAGGAAGACTTTCTGCACAAACCTAGATGTTCCCTCAGATTTTTTCGAGTTTGTGACAAATTCACAAAAGGAATTCAGTCAGAACTGGAAAAGCTTCTTGGATGAGAAGCAAAAAGTTGTCAAAGGAAAAAAACCAAGAAATTCCAGTTGCCTTTTGGAAAAAGCGCCTTAGGGACATATCCTGACCCTGGATCATCATCATGGGGAATCTCCAGAGACATCCAAGGAGAAAGCGGGAGTCAAGATCCTTCCTGGATCCGGGCTGAGGGATGGGCAGCCTCCCGCCGGCTGTTCTGTTCTTCCTCTGGTCACAAAAGGGGAGTCAGCAATGGCCCTTCTGCTTGCTCAATGAAGACGGGAGGGGACCCCCGATTACGTCGTAGCAATATCGTTAATTCCTCCTGCATTACGCCGGAGGATCAGCAGCAAAACAGCCTGAGAAAAAAGAGGGGGGGAAAATTGCCCCCACCCAGCGGAGGAAAAATCAAACAGCCAAGGCACCGAGCAATCAATTCATAAGTTAATTAGTGCACAAACTGATTAGAAATCTCTGAGCAAAACGAGAACTGAATCCTCCTGCTGGATTTCATTTATGAAATTCACCAATCAGCACTGAATTTTTAATTCAAACGGGCAGTTGCAAAATTGGTTAACTGTGTTGCATATTAAGTCCTCTTCAGATACTTGCTGAAAACCCTAATTATTAGTTCAGTGGAGCTCAAAATGAAATGCCTCTTGATTTGGGGAATGAGAGACACCCGTATCTAAGCAGACGCAGGCTCCGTTTTATTTCCTCCCTTCTTCATTCGTGGGGACTTTTCCCTGCTCGGCGCTTCCGTCTTCCTCGGGCCCGGTTCTGTCCTAGTCGGGCCATCGAACCGGCAGTCCTTGACCTACAACTGCTCGTTTAGTGACCATTCAAAGTCAGAACGGCACTGAAAAATGTGATTTATGGCCATGTTTCACAGTTATGACGGTTGCAGCATCCCTGTGATCATGTGATCAGAATTCAAATGCTTGGCAGCTGATTCATACTTATGACCGTTGCTGTGTCCCAGGGGGGTCCCGGGATCCCCTTTTGCGACCTCCTCACGAGCAAAGCCCAGGGGGGAAGCCAGGTTCACTTAACAAGCGGGCTACTCACTTCTCAACTGCAGTGATTCGCTTAACAACCATGGCAAGACAGATCATAAAATGGGGCAAAACTCACTTAACAAATGTTTCCCTTAACAACATACATTTTGTGCTCAACTGTGGTTGTAAGTTGAGGACTTCCTGTCATTCCATTGTAGTATGCAACTTATTAAAGTATTTGTAAGTCAAATTTATAAAGCGACCTAATCCATAATAATTCTGGCCGGCATACAGGTGAAACACTCACAATACAATGAAAGAAACAAAGAACTTGTAACTTTGGGGGGGGGGGAGGGCAGAGGTAGCATCACAAGAGGGCCTGGGGGGGGGGAAGCCGGTTCTTCAAGGCCCTCTTCCGAGGCAAAGGGCATTGATGCCCTGCCCCCCCCCGCAAGGAGGGCCCACGGGCTGCCCCTTTGAATGTAGACCCTGAGAAAGGAGGGCTGTGAACTGGCCCATCCAGGCTGGCCAGTGATTGCCCAGCTGTGGGTCAGAGCCAGCCCCTCCCCCCGGAAACCGTGGCCCTTGTTCCCCAGCCTCTCCCTCTGCTTCCCTGCAGGCCAAAAGGCACCCAGAGCACTGGAGGTTTTTAAGAAAAGACCAGAGAGACATTTGTCTAGGATGGTACAGGGCTTCCTGCTCAAGCAGGGGGGTTGGACTATAACAGGGGTCTCCAACCCCCAGGCCCTGGACTGGTACCGGGCCGCAGCATGCCAGCAACTGGGCTGCACAAACAAGCAAAATCCCATCCACGGGATGCAGGCAGCACACAAAACCACGCACCCTCCGGTCCGCGGAAGAACCTCTCTCCATGGAACCGGTGATCCCTGGTGCCCAAAAGGTTGGGGGGCCTGTGGACTAGAAGACCTCCCAGCTCCTTTCCAGCTCCATTCTGACTGATTTCTTTCAGGAGAGCTGCACCGTCTCCAGGCTGAGGAAGATCTGGGTTTCCTGGAACTGGGAGGCGAGGGCAGCCTTTTGTGCCCATAGGAAGCTGCTCCAACGGAGGGTGGGTGGGTCTGGGTCTGGGTCAGGCCTCCTTCCCGGGCTGAGCTGAGGGAAGCCGGGCGAGGCAAGGGGTCAGCCGGCTGGCTGCCAGCACAACGACTGCGCACTTGAGGCCTCCGGGAGGGCAGCACGCTGGCTGCTGCTCAACTGTGCCAGGATCACACAGCTGTCACGGTGCGGCAAGGCTGGGCTGGGGATGGGACTCGCTCGGGCGCTGACAGCTTCCGACAAGTGGTAGCTGGAGCTGCCTCCTGTTCCTCCCGCAGGGGCCCCGGGTGGCGAAGGAGACCACTGGATCATCCGTCTGCGGTGGTGACGGAACCTCAGGGGGCTTCGGACAGCCGGCTCCCTTCAGTTCTCGGGAGCTTCGCAGCGTGAAGCAGGGAAAGCCGGCTTGTGAGAAGTGAGCGCATTTACATTGGGTCCAGGGGAGCCACAATTTGGCGCTAAATCAACCGATTAATCTGTGATTATTAGGACTTTCAACGTGGCAATGTCTCCCTCCCACAGTTTGGCCTCAAAAGAGGAATAAATGTCAAAAAGCAGAATTAGCTGCATTTCTGCCAAACTGCTGGAGGGAAGGGCCGAGCACAATCCGTCCTCCGAAGCAAAGTGAGAAGAAGGTCCGCCCAGGGCGGGAGGGCCCAGCTTGGTCCCCGGGGAGGCTGGGGCTAGAAACCAGCACCAAGGGAGGCTGACGAGGCCCTGGTGGAGCGTCTGGATTTCTGAGCAGAGCCCGTTTCTCTGATCATGAGTCTGGACAGCCGGCTGCCACCCCTTCCCCACCTGCCTCTCGCTCAGCCAGAAGCCTTGGCTGCATGCGACTCAAAGGTGTTTTGCAACTCCACCACACCACGCAGGCTGTCTAAGAGCATCTCCCGGTGGGGGCCCTGCTAGCAACCACAGGAGGCCCTGAGAGCTCACTGCCAGTGACCCCCGCCGTAACCGCTGCCTCTTTCTTGCAGGTCATGCCAAGGGAGCAGCTGCAGGTGTCGGGGCGCCAAGGCCCAAGGACATCACCACCCTGAAAGACTGAGCCTGGGGGGGTCTTCATCCTTTCAGCCACAACCCTCGGACCCTGTGGCTGGCCACCGACTTGCAGGAGGAAAAACACTGAAGACTCCGGGACAGGAAGTAGCGGTCAGTGGGAACCTCGGCCCTTGAGGAAGCACCTCAACTGGTGAAGGGCTTTTACAAGCCTGGGATGGAGGAGAGGCTCATTAGCCCCCCGGCTGGGTCTGGAGCAGGAGGGCAGGCTGGGCTCTGCTGCTGCTGCGTGCCTGGAGGTCCTGGGGAGATGGCTGGCCAGAGGAAGCCTCTCTGATCAGCACCAGGGGGAGGCCAGGCTGGCCTGCGGGCGCCCGTGATGTTCTTCCCCAGGAGACGTGTCCAGCAGGGCAGTTCGGCCTCTCTGCTCTCAGCCTTGGGGGGGGGGGCTTCGTGACGGGACAGAGAGGTGAAGGGAATATGGCTGCCCACCCAGGTGTGAAGAGGGCTTGCATTTCCAAGGTGAAAGAGGTGAAATTTCCCTTGTGGAGGCAGAGCTGATGAGAAAGGAAGGGCAGGAAGCAGGCCTGAAGCTACCCAGGTGGGTCAGGTGACGGGCAGGCTGCTCCTGGGCCCCCACCCCAGGAAGGGCCAGACCTTCCCCAGAGAAGCAGCTGAGGAAGCAGCCCTGAAGCCTCTGGAGAGCCTGGAGCGATGAGGACGAGGCTCCCGGGGCCCATGCTCCCCTCCCTCCTACTTCGCCTGATGGATCGGGAGATTTTCTCTCTCGGATCTTTTTGCGGTCTGGGCTTGCTGTTCCTCCAATAAGTAGCCAGGAAGCCCTTACCCCAAAAAGTATTTGCGAGGGATCACGTCATCGGACGAGAAGGGCCGGCGGGCTTTGAGGGAGGTCGCCCACTCCCAGGTCTCGGAGGATGACAGTGCCGGCGCGGGATGGAGGACGCTTCTCGTGAGCATGAGCCGCCCCTCGGCCCACCGCCCGGCTCCCCAAAGGCAAGTGGCTTAAGAGAGGACCCTCCTTGCCGCAGGTGGGACGACGGACAACTGCCCAGGTGAAGCGGAGGCTGCTAGGAGGGTGCAGCCATCACCGACGGTGGGAGGGGGGTCTGACATTGGCTCTTGAGTCCCACTGGGCAGTTTCAATTTATACTAGAATGTTCATATAATGTTGGTTTCATAATGAAGCGTACCACCCTAATCGGGACATTCTTCTTCCCATCATAAAATAATGTCCTTTGTATAAAAAAAATGCCTTGCAGGCTTCAGATGGCTGCGCTCCTTTAAGCCCAAGCCAGAGATGGGATATAGGCCGCTCGGAGCCATTTGCAGCTGGAGCAGTCCGGAGCTCAGTAAATAAATGCAGAATAAATAAACAAATAATGCAACAATTGGGGTAGATTGCTCATTACAGAGATGTGCCTAAAGTTTCTTCAGTGATTATTATTGCATTTTGTAAACTTCAGGCTCCCTAACTGGGTCCTCTTTCCCAACTGCATGGGAGTATAACTGCCAATGGGCCACCCCCCTCCGCCCTTGCCTGACACCCCCCCTGCCTCCCTGGGAAGAACGGGAGGGAGACTCTGGCGGGCAGTCAGAAGGGCCAAAAGAGGACCCCAAAAGCTTTGGCACAAACCACCCCAAAGTTTCATTATAAAAGTGATCAAAGGAGGAATTATTAAGCACCAGCCAAAATGCCTTTAAAGAATTTCTGCCCTTCTACGGAGTCCTGGGATACCCAGAGATATTGCTGCATAAGAAGGATTGGCGAGGGGCCAGAGGGCGAGGGGTCAACGGGTGGGCCTTGCTGGTCTTTGGGACTGGACAAACAGCAATAGGTGGGAGGGTTTTAAACCAGAAAGAGGAGCTGAGTTTCCAGATGCCCCCCCGCCCTTTAGCTGAGCTTTCCAGTCCCCCGCCTTCCTGAAAAAGCAGCCGAAGCAGAGAGTGGGACCCTGGGAAAGCGCCTCTGGGCTGCCGTAGGGCTGCTGAGAAGGGAGGGTGACCCTCCTGCCCCCCCCCATTCCCAGAGACCTCCTGGCTTCTCCTGGACAGGTGAGTCCTCCCTACTGCCAGCAGCTCCAGGCCTGGCTGCTTTCGGGCGGCTGAGAATAATCGGAGCTGGCGTTTTGGAGACAAGCGGCCGAGGGGGAGCGAAAGGGTTTCTCACCCTTCAGGAGAGCGGCTGCGGTGGCAGGGCGGAGGAAGGTAATGCTTGATAAACGGCTCGGCCAGGAAATTTCAGGCTCGGCTGCTCACGTTTCCTCTCTGGGCAAGAACGCCTCGGACGGGCCAGGCAGAAGCTGGCGGATGCACAGCCTGTCTCTCCGCCTGCTCAGCTCCAGAGCAGCAGCTCCCCGGCCCCGGCCGTGCACTCCAGAGCCCATCAGGCACCAGGGAGGCAAACGGCCAGCGGGCCAAGCTCAGGGGTTTTCTGGCCTTCTTCAGAGGGGGAGCTTCACAGGGGCCCACAGCATCTGCCGCCCAGCCTTGCCCCACCCCCCACAAGGGAGGCCAGAGTGGAAGGAGGAGAAATCTTTAATTAAAATGCCCCCCTTCCTCCCCCCCCCACCCTCCTGGGGGATCCTCCTGCCCTGGGCAGCTGCAAAGGCCCTCCTCCAATCGGGTGCTTGGATGTTCGGGAGGGGGGGCAAGTAGGACCTTTGCCCCCTCCTGGGGTTTCCTTCCCTGGGGATGCCGGGTGCCCTGACCTACCCTAACCCTGGTGCGAGTCCTGCCACTATTTATTTATTTATTTATTTTATTTATTTAATTACATTTATATCCCGCCCTTCTCCTTGCGGACTCAGGGCGGCTAACAATTAGATAAAATACAAACATAGAAAACACCTTTAAAATTAATTAAAAAGAAATATTTAAACTAATCTGATTTGTTGGCCAATTTGTTGCAAACAATATTGCATCTTGCTCTCATCCGACTCCAGGTGGTTTACAACAGAAGGTACCTTGGGGAAGGTTCAAGCCATGCTGGGGAACACCCACTTTACCCATTCAAAATCACCAGAGGTTTAATGCCCCAATGTAAAAACAACTCATCCTAAAAACCCACAAGGGTGAACTGGCCAAACGGCCAGTGGGACACGGCTTCTCCCTTGACCCTCAGGAACATCGTGGGGAGAGGTCTGACCCCCAGCAGCGCCTGGTCCACAGTGGGGGGGCAGCCATCAAGAAGGGGCTCCCCCAGGCTCCTGCCTCCCCTCAGAGCGGCAGGCTCTCTTGGGGGGGAGGCTCCCTAAGGGGAAAAGGGGGCAACCCCCACAAGCTCTGCAGGGGACGCACAGAAATTGAGTGGTAGGCAAAACGGGGGCTGGATTGTTGACCTGGCAGGCAGCATCTGGGCCAGATGCCGTCCCCGGTGGCCTCGAGGCGATCGGGCTGCGGTACTCCAGCCAAGAGTGATGTGGGCAGCACCCACCGTGGCCAGGGTCTCCCCACCCAAAAAGAGCCCCAACTAGTTCCCGGACGTGGGCAGAGGCCCTCCTGGCCACAGTCTCCATCTAGTCTCCTGGTAGGACGGCCAAGTCGTGGAGGTGCTTCAGGGGAGTCCAGAGTCGACGCTGGAACTGAAGCAGAACCGGGTTCAAGCTACATCTTTGCTCTTCCAGCCGTCCAGAGCCTCCAGGGCACCTCCTGCCCAGAGCGAGTCACCAGCACTCCAAAGCAGCCAGGCAGTTTGGCTCTGTGCTCCTCTACCAGCTCCAACCATTATTAGCTCCAAAAGGAGCGAAAAAATTAGGAAGTGGTGCTGCCCCATCCTTGCAGATGGTCCAGGAACGCACAGGGGCCAATTAAAGGCCACAAAGAGATCTACTAGGAGCAGGAAGGTCACATTCTCACCATCCAAATCTTGAAGAAGGTCATCCACCAGAGTGCCAAGCAGCTTCTGACCAATGGGAAGCTGACACTTTGAAATAACTGAAGAACAGAATAGAATAACAGAATAACAGAGTAGGAAGGGAGTGAGAAGGGACCCATACCGTTTCTGACAAATGGCTGTCCAGTCTCTTCATAAAAGTTCCAAGTGATGGAGCACCCACAACTTCTGGAGGCGAGTCATTCCACTGATTAGTTGTTCTCACTGTCAGGAAATTCCTCCTTAGTTCTAGGTTGCTTCTCTCCTTGATGGGTTTCCACCGGTTGCTTCTTGTCCTGCCTTCAGGTGCTTTGGAGAATAGCTTGACTCCCTCTTCTTTGGGGCAGCCCCTGAGATACTGGAAGGCTGCTATCATGTCCCCGCTCGTCCTTCTCTTCATTGGATTAGAGTCATTCCCAATTCCAGCAACCGTTCCTTATATGTTTTAGCCTCCAGTCCTCTGATCATCTTTGTTCCTCTTCTCTGCACTCTTTCCAGAGTCTCGACATCTTCTTTACATCCTGGTGACCAAACCATGAAGCCCAAGGACCCGCTCCACCCAGGCGGCTCTCCTGCTAAAGCAGAAGACTGAAAGAGCCCCCCCACCCCCTCCACGGCTCTTGCCAGCCACCTCCCAGATACGGCCTCCCATCTCAACTGCCGGAAGGAGCCGGGTGGGGCCTGGACTAGCAGCCTGAGGGTGGGAGACCTCCGCTGCTGAGAACCCCCTCCCTCCCTCCCTCCCTGCTGCCACCAGCCTTAACAGCTGCTGGGTCACTTTGCAAGACGTTGCCAGCCGCCTCATTAGATGCTGTCCAAGCTGCGCCAAGCTCAGTGTGAATCTGAGCAATTTTATCTGCGAAACGTCAAGCGAGAGAGTGTCACAAAGGCCTGCAGGAGATTAATCCTGTCTGCTTTCCTCCCAGAGAGGATTAATGGCTCCTTTTCAGCTCTAGTGCCTTGAAGCTGTCGTGAAACTGCGGGGGGAGAGATGTGGCTGTGAAGGTCGTGCAGACACTCAAGCGCCCCTGAATGCACCGAGGGGGGTGGGCTCTGGAGCCCCCCCACGGATTCTGGGATCCTGTTAGAGCAGAAGAGGCTGAGGACGGGCGTTGCCCTACCTTGTCTGGACATCCGTGGAGAGTCTCAGCCATCCAGGCCACGGTTGCCCCAAAGGTCCAGTTGCCTTTTTGAGAAAAAACACCTTTGGGACCACCTCACCTGGGGAAAACTGGCATCCGAACGGGGTGGCGAAAAGGGCTCCGGACCAAAGGCTGGGAGACCCCACTTTGTGTACGGGAGGGCAGAGCAGAATCAGAGAGGGTGGGTCACATCCGCAGACTTTCCCTTCTCTCTGCTCCTTCACGGAGGTCAGCACTGGACAGCAGCCCCGAGGGGGGGGCGTGGAGGGGGGTCTTGTGTGCACCACCTGGACAGTCCGATGATGGCACCCATATCACCTCGGCTTGGTATTCAGGGGTGGGCAGTTTAGGGTCTTCCCGAAATGTGGGGCTCTCCACATTCGCCGCGTGGCCGAGACTGGAGATGAGTACGAGAGGGCCCGTCTTCCCCCTGACACCCCCTCCCGGGGTTCCCTCCGCTTGAGCTCAGCCTGGCTGAAGCCCAAATTAAGAGGAGCCCCCTCTTCTTTCACAGGGGCCCCTCCCTCCCCGTGCAAGAGACAGAGTGACCTGGCACCCAGTGAGAGCTTTTGGGTCTGGGGTCACTTCCTGCAACAGGGAGGGGGGGCTGAGTTGTGTTATGGAGCACAACAGGGAGGTCAGCTGAGCTTCACCAGCCGGACAACCTCCCTCGCTTTGACCCAGCTGACCTCACTCGGGGGGGGGGACAGAGGAGGAGCAGGCGGCCATCTTGGCCCGGAGCCCAGACTTTGTCCCTCGGGGGCCCCTTTTCCTGCTCCTGAGAAGCCCCCCTGGCTCTCCAAGGGGGTCTGCAGGAATCTTTGAGGTGACCGATAGCTAGAAAAGCTGAAACTGCACCCAAATGACAGAAGGAGACAATACAGGCAGTCCTCGGTTTATGACCACCATTGAGCCCAAAATTTACGTTGCTAAGTGAGAAATTTGTTAAGTGAATTTTGCCCCATTTTTACGACTTTTCTTGCCACAGTTGTTAAGTGAATCGTTTCAATTGTTAACTTAGTCACACGGTTGTTAAGTGAATCCGGCTCCCCCCAATTGACTTTGCTTGTCAGAAGGTCGCAAAAGGGGATCACGTGACCCCCGGGACACACTGCGGCAGTCATAAACGTGAGTCAGTTGCCAAGCGTCTGAATTTTGATCACATGACCGTGGGGATGCCGCAACGGTCGTAAGGATGAAAAACGGTCACAAGTCACATTTTTTTGTGCTGTTGTAACTTTGAATAGCCACTCAATGTTGTAAGTTGAGGACTGCCTGTAATTTTAAAATCCCAAGTAAACGGCACTTAGACCACCCCTGATCCGAAGAGCTGCAGCAGGACGGAGACGCGGGAGGGGCATCGCCCGGCTGGCTAAGGAAACCCCCTGCAAGAAAGCAGCCAACCTCAGAGGCCCCCAAGGGCTCCGCGGGACATAAATAGTTTAAATAGCTTAAATTGCTTAAATTGGACACGGCACATCAAGCAGCGCTTGAGCTGGGTCCTCCGCAGGATTGTGTGGGACGCTGCATGTCCTCCCCGTGACCTGTTTTCTGGGAGGGGGGGGCTCCGTGGTATCCGAAGCAGAACATCCAGATTCAGCCACAGTTTTATTCCACACAGGATTAACCCGGTGAACTCTCAAGCTTCCTCCTTCCGCCATGCATTCAAAATGGACAGTGATGGGCAGTCTTAATCGGTCTATTTTTATTGGTGGACAAATAAAATGTTGAAGCGAAGACCTTGGTGGTTCCCCCATTGGGCACAAATCGCTGGGAAGGAGGGGAAAGCAGCCCCAGCCTCCCAGAAGCCCCCTCCCCTACTCTCCCCATTTCCCCTAGGACAAGCCCAGGAAAGCTGCTGACAGCAACATCTCTCCCCCCCCTCCCCAGACCCCAGCCTTGGTCCCTCCGAGACCCCCCCACACACACACACAGTTGCCACCATGATGGCATTTCAGATGGAGGCCGAGTCCTTCTCCCTTCTGTTTTTTTTTTGTAGCTGAGCTCTGATGTTGCTCCAGGTGCTGGACACATGCTGCAAAAAAGGAAATTTATTCCTGTTTGATTCAAACAAATTGGCTCTGTCAACGCTGCTAACATCGGATGTTCTTGCTTTGACAACAGATGGAAATGCAGCCATTTTCCTCTATCGCTTCTAGAGTTCATTGATGCTGGGAGGGGGAATGTGGATGAGAGTCCAGCTAGTCATAACAATAATAACTCAGCCATGGGAACCCAAGGTCACTGGGCCCAGAGTTGATAAGAGTTTTGGGCTGGGGAGCTGGGGAGAAAGCCCACGCTTCAAGCTAATTGGGGAGTGTGATTTATGACTGTTTATTGGCGGAGGGAATTGTGCTTTGATACTTTGTATCCAGAGGAGGGGGATTTAGTTTTTGGTTTTGACTATGTAGTGCCAAATAAAAGATTCTTTAAGGTAAACAATGCCTCGAAGTTCTGAAGAGTTTCATCTGTGGGAACCATGACAGGCTCTTTGAAACTGCCAAAAACAAAGGCCGGCCCAGAGGAGGAGGGGGAGCAGCCTGGACAGCAGCAGCTGATGGAAAACAGCAGGCGGAAGGGTGGCTGTCCACCTGGTCAGAGGCCGGGCAGGTGAGAGGCCATCCCCAGCCTCTGCCCTCCAGGGGCCCTTGGGAGGCGCCCTGCCTGACCAACACAGGCCCCAGCCCTCCCTCCGTTTCAGCCCCCCACTGGTTGCCTGCCCTCTTGCATCAAGGGATTTACACACACACACACACACACACACACACACACGTGTGGGAATGAAAGGGGTGTTTTCTGAGCATGGTGGTTTTCTTGCAGACGTTTCATTACCCAACTAGGTAACCTCATCAGTCTGCAAGGAAACAAGCCAGGTCAGAGCGCACCAAGCACCCCTCATTTCAACTCTGAGCTAAAAACATTCCCCTTTATTGGTCCGTGTGGGGATGTCTTCTCCAGGTGGTTCCAGTCAAGAGGCTTGATGAACCAGCCCGGAGAGGAAGCCGATGAGGCCGCAGGTGCTGTCAGTGGCCAGGCAAAGGACCTCCTCAGACACTGCAGCCACCTGCTGCTTGCTGACCACCTGCCACCCAGGGGACTTGCTTGCCGCCTGGACACCCAAACTTCCCTGAAGGCTCCCCATCCCTCAGTTTCCCTCCAGGCCGCAAGGGGTTCTGAAAGGGGGAGGGGAGAACGGCAAGGACCCCCCTGTGGGAGTGGCCCTCCTGGCTGGAGGGGCTTCTAAGAAAGGGCGAAGAAACGCCTGGGCTCCACCTGTGGAGGGAGAAAGGAGGAGTATTCAGACTACAACCGGAGGCACGCACAACGGGGGGGGGGGAGCTTTTGGGGTGGGAGGGTATTCCTCAGCAGCCAAGGAAGTCCCCTTGGGGCATCCCTGGGAAGCTGGTCCAGATGCTCCCAGCTTTCCACTCCAGCCTTCAGTGACCTGGCAGAAGAGCCTCCCCCCCCACCCCTCCGTTGCTGGCAGGAAAAGCCCCCCCCCCGTCCGCCCAGCAGGGACATCCAGCGGGAGGGATCCAGGAGAAACCGTCACCCTCCAGCCTCTGACCTTGCGCCAAGGCTGAAGGCCCCCCGAACCCCTTTCCAGCCACCCTCCCTCCCTTCCTCCCCCCGAAAGACGCTCTGGCTGCCCGGGGCCTCCCCCCCTTCTCGCTTCTCCGTGAAGGCGGTTTTCCGCAGAGAGCGAAGGAAGCACTTTCCGAATTATCCTCTCCATTACGCTGGTTGCGAGCGTCATAAAAATTTCATCCCATTTAAACCGCCCGAATTGTAGACTCGGCTGCGCAGAGGCAAATCCTCCCACTGGGCCCCTCCAGCTCACCCCGGGGCCGTTCAGCCGCTTCCCCGGGCCTGGGCAACCCCCAACAACGCGCCGAGGGTCAGGGGGGCTCACTCAGTCACTCACTCGCCCAGACCCCCCNGTGTGTGTGTGTGTGTGTGTGTGTGTGTGTGTGTGTGTGTGTGTGTGTGTGTGTGTGTGTGTGTGTTGTGATTGCAAGAAGCGCTGGGCGCAGAAGGCCGGTCTTCTGCCTGGCGAGGCGAGCGGAGGAGGGCTGGGGAGAGGCGGGCAAATGGGATCAGCCCGAAGACGGCGGTCCCCGGCCCAGCCTGGGCTCTGCCACGGGGGTCTTTCCCCAGCCAGGACGCTGCTCTCCTTCCCCCCTTCCCATCTGGCCTTTGGGGCGGCGCTGGGGGGGGTGGCGGCGGGGGCTGGGCCAAGAAGAACAACCAGAGTCAGTTTCACCCCAGGGCGGGCGGGGGGTGGGTACTTGTAGACCAAACTGGGGAGCCAGCCTCCCCAGCCCCCAGGTCTCCTTCCCGCTGCCTCGCTCCGTCTCCTGCCCCGGCCGGGAGGGAAGCGCGGGGACAGCAGCGGCCAGAGATGCGCTGCAGAGGGCGCGCTGCGTTTGGAAAGGCGTCCCCCCGCCCCGGCATCGGTCCTGCGGGCTGGAAAGAGGAGGACGGGCCCCCAAGCAGAAGGGCCCCGCAGCCGGTCGCTCCCGCCAGCCGTCCGCACCAACGCCGGGCAGGGAAGCCGAGGCGAGGACCGCAGGAGAAGCGCTCCGTGGGAGAAGGGAAGAGCCTGGCTCGCTCCAGCGGCCCTGGGGGTGGGGGGCGGGATGGGGGGCGGAAGAGACCCACACTTACCTGAGCATTTTAGCTGGGAGGAGGCGGTCAACTCTTGCCTCGGAAGCAGGGCATCAACCCCAGGCTGGCAGGGACTTCGGAAGAGCCTTTCGCTTCGGGGCAGGTTTGGGTAGAGCGCGCTGGGAAGAGAAGCCGCAGCGAGGCTGCCTTTGCCCGCAGCCAGAGGGTCAGCCGGGGTCTCAGAGCCACTGGGGGGGGGGCGCGCCTCGGCCTGGCTTTGCAGGAGGCAAGAAGGGAGCTGGGTGCGCGCGCGCGTTTTCCTCCGCTGCTCCCCCCCCCCGGTGCCTCTAAGTCAGGGGTAGGCAACCTGGGCTCTTTTATGACTCGTGGCTCAGGAATTCTGGGAGTTGAAGTCCACGAGTCATAAAAGAGCCAAGGTTGCCTACCCCTGCTTAAGTGATGCAGCCGCACGTCGCTCCCTTCGGACGCTTTTGCCCCGACCGTAAACCCGCCACTCGCCTCTCCAGCTCGAAGGACGCTCCCTTCGCCAAGCCCCAGAGCCCGGGAGCGGTGGGATTCTAGAGCTGGAGCACGAGCGACACCCAGCGGACACCTGAGGGAATGACCGTGTGGGATCTTCCGGGAGACTCGTCTCACCGAAGGGACCCCGGTGCGGCGTCTCCCGCGCTTGTCTCGCTCCGCGCTGAGTGTAGGAGACGGACTGGTCTAGGACTGGTAATCACTGGGAGGCAACTGGGCTGAAACAAATTCAAGCTGGCGAGAAGGAGTGGCTGTGCTCCGCCAACTCCAGTGTCGCCTCTAAGGCAGGGCTCTCCAGACTTGGCAGCTTTAAGACTTGTGGACACCAAATTCCCAGAATTCCCCAGCCAGCCCTGCTTGAATTCTGGGAGTTTGATGTGCACGAGTCTTAAAGTTGCCACGTCTGGAGAGCCCTGCTCCAAGGGGGGCCCCCGTCCCTGAGGGAGCAGGCCTATAACCTGCAAGGGGAGGGGGGAGATGGGTGCAGTCCTCCTGGGCTTCTGATGCCTGCTAGAGGAGCCAGGAGGGGCTTCGCTCAGCTCTGGCTGACCCACCGCAAAACCTCTCCGTGGGCTGCCTTTGAAGACCCCTTGAAAACTGCATTGGGTTCAAAATGCAGCTGCCCGCATATGTTTTGGTGCCAGTTCGATTCTGGATTCTGCACACCCGTACAGAATACTAAAGGCACGGCTCCTTGGCATCACACCGGCTCTTGCGTTCTAAGGATGACCCCTTCAGAGGACGAAACAGCCTTTAACAGGGTCTTGTAACCAATGGAGCTTGGGGTTCTCAGTCACCCCTTGATCAGCCCCGTGCTGGCAGAGCGTCACCACAGAAGGATCCCATGAACCTCTGGGGCTCAAATGGGAAAAGATATGGGGCCAGTTCCAGCAATGTTCTTCGTGAGTGATCTTACTGTCCACAACGGAAAGTCCTGTTAGTAGAAGAGTTATGAAGCTCCACTGATGAGCAGAATCTTGGCGTGGAACAGGACATAAGGGCATAATTCATGTTACCTGTAAAGAAAAGTATTTTAATTGGTCCTTTCTTTTGTCCTGGAGCTGCCATGTTTACGCCTGCACTGGGTCTGAACATGTCCCCATAAAGCTCTGGAAACCCACAGGAGAGAATCTGGACCTGGGATGCCTTTCCAGAACGCGTGATGTGCTCCACAGGTTTCAGCTGCCCCTCGAGTAAGATTGCCCCCTTCTTTCCTGATGCAAAGAATTCCCCAAAGGCTAAGTGCCCCCCACCCCCACCCTCTGGCGTGAGACGTGCTCTGTTGTAGGCAAGGGACCTCCTGGCCCCAGCTGTGCCAATGGGGGGAGGGGACACTCCTTCCTCTCGGATTGAGACCTGCTCAGGGCCGAGAGGAGATCCCTTTGGGGCAGGTGACCCACCTCCATCACCGGTCTGGGACTGCTGGGTAATGCTGATGGGGGTCTTCCCTGTCCCACCCCTCTCCATTCCACTCCATTCCAGTGCCGGCCGTGGGCAGGGTCTTATTTTCAGGGAACAAAACAGCTGCCAGCTTTCTCTCTTCGAAGACAATCCTGCCAAAGATAACAGCAGATCATGCAGAATGTTGAACTGCAGCTGACAGTTTATTTTGCCTTCTGAACAGATTGGATCACCCTCTTTCTTGCTGATAATGGCGCCGTGCGAGTCACCTCTGCCAGCGCCTGGGAAAGCATTTAGCTGAAGTGATGTGAGAAAAAAAAAATCCTGATCTTTCAAAAGCAGCTAGAATGTTGACCTTATTATATTCTTTGTCAATTAATGTTATTAAGCATTGTAATTACAATAGTAAAACTAATTATACAGAGCTGTGGAGGAGGGGCCTAGTGGTGAAGACACTGACCTCCCACTTGGAAGGTTAAGAGTTCAATCCTAGGTAGCAGCAGATGTTTCTCTCTTGGGGCACAAGAAAAAACATCTGCTAGGAACTCCCTGTAGGTGCCAGGAAGGGCATCCGGGCAGTAAACATTCAGCTCCATTCAGTCGCTTCGACTCTACCCCGAATCAAGGGATTACAGTGTCATCAAAAGGGAGTAAAACTAATACACACTAAAAGAAAGATGGAAAAATAGAATAAAAAGTGCAAAGGAGAACACTGGAAAAATTACATAATAGAAAGAAAAAACAATAGAAATAAAAATAAGAAGATAGCAAAGAAACACACACACACACACACATATATATATGGGGGGGTTGTATGTGTGATTACTAACCTTCATCACATCACAACAAATATATATAATTTTATTAACTTGTCACCTCTTCTTAAAAGGCAACACGTGACATGCTCATCTTTCCATGTTCCATCTCTTATGCATAAACCAGTCGAGATTGTCTTTTCAATCCTAGTTTCAGCAAAATTTCATGAAGGATCATCAGAAATAACATCATATCTATTTTAAGGTTGGTCAAATAAATCAACTTTATATTCCTTCCCTGGTTTTTTTTAGCAATCTTAATCTTTAGCCCAAGTAATATCATAGAATTTGATTTATTTTCATTTTTTATTTGTCCCTTTTTATGACATTCTCAAAGCTTTATCAAGCCTTTTTTGTAAATCCAACATAAGAAAATGATCAAGGTTTATTATCTTCTTGGTTTATTGTTTCTGATGAATGACAGCCACCGTGCTTGAATCTGGCTTCCCCATTGACTTGCTTGTCAGAAGGTCAAGAAAGAGGATCACATGACCTCGGGACACTGCGACCGTCATAACTATGAGTCAGTTGCCAAGAATCCGAATTTTGATCACGTGATCATGGAGTTGCTGCAATGGTTGTAAGTTTGCAAAACGGTCAAAAGTCACCTTTTTTCAATGCTTTTGTAACTTTGAACAGACACTAAATGAACTGTTGTAAGTCGAGGATTACCTGTAATTTGGGGCAAGCAGGAGAGAGAGGTGGGGAAGCACACGCGGCACAATCGGGACCAGGATGGAGCCAGCAGTCCCTTCACCAAACACGAAAAGCTGTGGTTGAACAGGTTGCACAGACATAGCCTGCTTGTGGTTCAAAACAGAAATTGGCGCAGATATATAATGTTTAATTAACTTTCACCCTGATTTTAAATGCATCCTTGCCTTTTTAAACTTCAATGTTTACATACTGTTTTTATGTTTTAATATTTTATTTGTACACTGCCAGAAGTCTCTCTGTGAGGGAGATGGGTGGTTTTAAAATGTGATAGATAGATATTTATTTATTATTTATTTATTTATTATTTTAATTTCTATACCGCCCTTCTCCCGCAGGACTCAGGGCGGTGCACAGCATATTAAAAACAGATACAATAACAATATACAAAAATAAAACCCTTCTAAAACCAAATTAAAAACCAAATATTAGAGGCTGTGTTCCAATTAAAATTATACTTAAAATCGTCCCTAAATAAAAT